>NW_027099836.1:135059-157655 GCF_031753505.1 Anomalospiza imberbis | reverse complement strand
GGTCTGGGACATATCCTCGTCCGTTCGGATATTTTGCAGGCAGCCGGCCACTCAGGGCCACGCATCCGGCGACAGCCCCTGGAGACAAACATCGGCCCTTTTCCCTGGGAAAGAAAAGTGGCCAGCCCAGGTTCCTGATGTCAGTTTGTAGGGTTCCCTTAGGACTTTCAGGGCAGCACAGGTTTGAGGTGGGGGCAGGTTGGGTCTGGGACATATCCTCGTCCGTTCGGATATTTTGCAGGCAGCCGGCCACTCAGGGCCACAGCCCCTGGAGACAAAGACCGGCCCTTTTCCCTGGGAAAGAAAAGTGGCCAGCCCAGCTTCCTGATGTCAGTTTGTAGGGTTCCCTTAGGACTTTCAGGGCAGCACAGGTTTGAGGTGGGGGCAGGTTGGGTCTGGGACATATCCTCGTCCGTTCGGATATTTTGCAGGCAGCCGGCCACTCAGGGCCACAGCCCCTGGAGACAAAGACCGGCCCTTTTCCCTGGGAAAGAAAAGTGTCCAGCCCAGGTTCCTGATGTCAGTTTGTAGGGTTCCCTTAGGACTTTCAGGGCAGCACAGGTTTGAGGTGGGGGCAGGTTGGGTCTGGGACATATCCTCGTCCGTTCGGATATTTTGCAGGCAGCCGGCCACTCAGGGCCACAGCCCCTGGAGACAAAGACCGGCCCTTTTCCCTGGGAAAGAAAAGTGGCCAGCCCAGGTTCCTGATGTCAGTTTGTAGGGTTCCCTTAGGACTTTCAGGGCAGCACAGGTTTGAGGTGGGGGCAGGTTGGGTCTGGGACATATCCTCGTCCGTTCGGATATTTTGCAGGCAGCCGGCCACTCAGGGCCACAGGCCCTGGAGACAAAGACCGGCCCTTTTCCCTGGGAAAGAAAAGTGGCCAGCCCAGCTTCCTGATGTCAGTTTGTAGGGTTCCCTTAGGACTGTCAGGGCAGCACAGGTTTGGGGTGGGGGCAGGTTGGGTCTGGGACATATCCTCGTCCGTTCGGATATTTTGCAGGCAGCCGGCCACTCAGCCGGCCACAGCCCCTGGAGACAAAGACCGGCCCTTTTCCCTGGGAAAGAAAAGTGGCCAGCCCAGCTTCCTGATGTCAGTTTGTAGGGTTCCCTTAGGACTTTCAGGGCAGCACAGGTTTGAGGTGGGGGCAGGTTGGGTCTGGGACATATCCTCGTCCGTTCGGATATTTTGCAGGCAGCCGGCCACTCAGCCGGCGACAGCCCCTGGAGACAAAGACCGGCCCTTTTCCCTGGGAAAGAAAAGTGGCCAGCCCAGGTTCCTGATGTCAGTTTGTAGGGTTCCCTTAGGACTTTCAGGGCAGCACAGGTTTGAGGTGGGGGCAGGTTGGGTCTGGGACATATCCTCGTCCGTTCGGATATTTTGCAGGCAGCCGGCCACTCAGGGCCACAGCCCCTGGAGACAAAGACCGGCCCTTTTCCCTGGGAAAGAAAAGTGGCCAGCCCAGGTTCCTGATGTCAGTTTGTAGGGTTCCCTTAGGACTTTCAGGGCAGCACAGGTTTGAGGTGGGGGCAGGTTGGGTCTGGGACATATCCTCGTCCGTTCGGATATTTTGCAGGCAGCCGGCCACTCAGCCGGCGACAGCCCTGGAGACAAACACCGGCCCTTTTCCCTGGGAAAGAAAAGTGGCCAGCCCAGGTTCCTGATGTCAGTTTGTAGGGTTCCCTTAGGACTTTCAGGGCAGCACAGGTTTGAGGTGGGGGCAGGTTGGGTCTGGGACATATCCTCGTCCGTTCGGATATTTTGCAGGCAGCCGGCCACTCAGGGCCACAGCCCCTGGAGACAAAGACCGGCCCTTTTCCCTGGGAAAGAAAAGTGGCCAGCCCAGGTTCCTGATGTCAGTTTGTAGGGTTCCCTTGGGACTGTCAGGGCAGCACAGGTTTGAGGTGGGGGCAGGTTGGGTCTGGGACATATCCTCGTCCGTTCAGATATTTTGCAGGCAGCGGCCACTCAGGGCCACAGCCCCTGGAGACAAAGACCGGCCCTTTTCCCTGGGAAAGAAAAGTGGCCAGCCCAGGTTCCTGATGTCAGTTTGTAGGGTTCCCTTGGGACTGTCAGGGCAGCACAGGTTTGAGGTGGGGGCAGGTTGGGTCTGGGACATATCCTCGTCCGTTCGGATATTTTGCAGGCAGCCGGCCACTCAGGGCCACAGCCCCTGGAGACAAAGACCGGCCCTTTTCCCTGGGAAAGAAAAGTGGCCAGCCCAGGTTCCTGATGTCAGTTTGTAGGGTTCCCTTAGGACTTTCAGGGCAGCACAGGTTTGAGGTGGGGGCAGGTTGGGTCTGGGACATATCCTCGTCCGTTCGGATATTTTGCAGGCAGCCGGCCACTCAGGGCCACAGCCCCTGGAGACAAAGACCGGCCCTTTTCCCTGGGAAAGAAAAGTGGCCAGCCCAGGTTCCTGATGTCAGTTTGTAGGGTTCCCTTAGGACTTTCAGGGCAGCACAGGTTTGAGGTGGGGGCAGGTTGGGTCTGGGACATATCCTCGTCCGTTCGGATATTTTGCAGGCAGCCGGCCACTCAGGGCCACAGCCCCTGGAGACAAAGACCGGCCCTTTTCCCTGGGAAAGAAAAGTGGCCAGCCCAGGTTCCTGATGTCAGTTTGTAGGGTTCCCTTAGGACTTTCAGGGCAGCACAGGTTTGAGGTGGGGGCAGGTTGGGTCTGGGACATATCCTCGTCCGTTCGGATATTTTGCAGGCAGCCGGCCACTCAGGGCCACAGCCCCTGGAGACAAAGACCGGCCCTTTTCCCTGGGAAAGAAAAGTGGCCAGCCCAGGTTCCTGATGTCAGTTTGTAGGGTTCCCTTAGGACTTTCAGGGCAGCACAGGTTTGAGGTGGGGGCAGGTTGGGTCTGGGACATATCCTCGTCCATTCGGATATTTTGCAGGCAGCCGGCCACTCAGGGCCACAGCCCCTGGAGACAAAGACCGGCCCTTTTCCCTGGGAAAGAAAAATGGCCAGCCCAGGTTCCTGATGTCAGTTTGTAGGGTTCCCTTAGGACTTTCAGGGCAGCACAGGTTTGAGGTGGGGGCAGGTTGGGTCTGGGACATATCCTCGTCCGTTCGGATATTTTGCAGGCAGCCGGCCACTCAGGGCCACAGCCCCTGGAGACAAAGACCGGCCCTTTTCCCTGGGAAAGAAAAGTGGCCAGCCCAGGTTCCTGATGTCAGTTTGTAGGGTTCCCTTAGGACTTTCAGGGCAGCACAGGTTTGAGGTGGGGGCAGGTTGGGTCTGGGACATATCCTCGTCCGTTCGGATATTTTGCAGGCAGCCGGCCACTCAGGGCCACAGCCCCTGGAGACAAAGACCGGCCCTTTTCCCTGGGAAAGAAAAGTGGCCAGCCCAGGTTCCTGATGTCAGTTTGTAGGGTTCCCTTAGGACTGTCAGGGCAGCACAGGTTTGAGGTGGGGGCAGGTTGGGTCTGGGACATATCCTCGTCCGTTCGGATATTTTGCAGGCAGCCGGCCACTCAGGGCCACAGCCCCTGGAGACAAAGACCGGCCCTTTTCCCTGGGAAAGAAAAGTGGCCAGCCCAGCTTCCTGATGTCAGTTTGTAGGGTTCCCTTAGGACTTTCAGGGCAGCACAGGTTTGAGGTGGGGGCAGGTTGGGTCTGGGACATATCCTCGTCCGTTCGGATATTTTGCAGGCAGCCGGCCACTCAGCCGGCCACAGCCCCTGGAGACAAAGACCGGCCCTTTTCCCTGGGAAAGAAAAGTGGCCAGCCCAGCTTCCTGATGTCAGTTTGTAGGGTTCCCTTAGGACTTTCAGGGCAGCACAGGTTTGAGGTGGGGGCAGGTTGGGTCTGGGACATATCCTCGTCCGTTCGGATATTTTGCAGGCAGCCGGCCACTCAGGGCCACAGCCCCTGGAGACAAAGACCGGCCCTTTTCCCTGGGAAAGAAAAGTGGCCAGCCCAGGTTCCTGATGTCAGTTTGTAGGGTTCCCTTAGGACTTTCAGGGCAGCACAGGTTTGAGGTGGGGGCAGGTTGGGTCTGGGACATATCCTCGTCCGTTCGGATATTTTGCAGGCAGCCGGCCACTCAGGGCCACAGCCCCTGGAGACAAAGACCGGCCCTTTTCCCTGGGAAAGAAAAGTGTCCAGCCCAGGTTCCTGATGTCAGTTTGTAGGGTTCCCTTGGGACTGTCAGGGCAGCACAGGTTTGAGGTGGGGGCAGGTTGGGTCTGGGACATATCCTCGTCCGTTCGGATATTTTGCAGGCAGCCGGCCACTCAGGGCCACTCAGCCGGCGACAGCCCCTGGAGACAAAGACCGGCCCTTTTCCCTGGGAAAGAAAAGTGGCCAGCCCAGCTTCCTGATGTCAGTTTGTAGGGTTCTCTTGGGACTGTCAGGGCAGCACAGGTTTGGGGTGGGGGCAGGTTGGGTCTGGGACATATCCTCGTCCGTTCGGATATTTTGCAGGCAGCCGGCCACTCAGCCGGCGACAGCCCCTGGAGAGAAACACCGGCCCTTTTCCCTGGGAAAGAAAAGTGGCCAGCCCAGGTTCCTGATGTCAGTTTGTAGGGTTCCCTTAGGACTTTCAGGGCAGCACAGGTTTGAGGTGGGGGCAGGTTGGGTCTGGGACATATCCTCGTCCGTTCGGATATTTTGCAGGCAGCCGGCCACTCAGGGCCACAGCCCCTGGAGACAAAGACCGGCCCTTTTCCCTGGGAAAGAAAAGTGGCCAGCCCAGGTTCCTGATGTCAGTTTGTAGGGTTCCCTTGGGACTGTCAGGGAGCACAGGTTTGAGGTGGGGGCAGGTTGGGTCTGGGACATATCCTCGTCCGTTCGGATATTTTGCAGGCAGCCGGCCACTCAGGGCCACAGCCCCTGGAGACAAAGACCGGCCCTTTTCCCTGGGAAAGAAAAGTGGCCAGCCCAGGTTCCTGATGTCAGTTTGTAGGGTTCCCTTGGGACTGTCAGGGCAGCACAGGTTTGAGGTGGGGGCAGGTTGGGTCTGGGACATATCCTCGTCCGTTCGGATATTTTGCAGGCAGCCGGCCACTCAGGGCCACAGCCCCTGGAGACAAAGACCGGCCCTTTTCCCTGGGAAAGAAAAGTGGCCAGCCCAGGTTCCTGATGTCAGTTTGTAGGGTTCCCTTAGGACTTTCAGGGCAGCACAGGTTTGGGGTGGGGGCAGGTTGGGTCTGGGACATATCCTCGTCCGTTCGGATATTTTGCAGGCAGCCGGCCACTCAGCCGGCCACAGCCCCTGGAGACAAAGACCGGCCCTTTTCCCTGGGAAAGAAAAGTGGCCAGCCCAGGTTCCTGATGTCAGTTTGTAGGGTTCCCTTAGGACTTTCAGGGCAGCACAGGTTTGAGGTGGGGGCAGGTTGGGTCTGGGACATATCCTCGTCCGTTCGGATATTTTGCAGGCAGCCGGCCACTCAGGGCCACAGCCCCTGGAGACAAAGACCGGCCCTTTTCCCTGGGAAAGAAAAGTGGCCAGCCCAGCTTCCTGATGTCAGTTTGTAGGGTTCCCTTAGGACTTTCAGGGCAGCACAGGTTTGAGGTGGGGGCAGGTTGGGTCTGGGACATATCCTCGTCCGTTCGGATATTTTGCAGGCAGCCGGCCACTCAGGGCCACAGCCCCTGGAGACAAAGACCGGCCCTTTTCCCTGGGAAAGAAAAGTGGCCAGCCCAGCTTCCTGATGTCAGTTTGTAGGGTTCCCTTAGGACTTTCAGGGCAGCACAGGTTTGAGGTGGGGGCAGGTTGGGTCTGGGACATATCCTCGTCCGTTCGGATATTTTGCAGGCAGCCGGCCACTCAGGGCCACAGCCCCTGGAGACAAAGACCGGCCCTTTTCCCTGGGAAAGAAAAGTGGCCAGCCCAGGTTCCTGATGTCAGTTTGTAGGGTTCCCTTAGGACTTTCAGGGCAGCACAGGTTTGGGGTGGGGGCAGGTTGGGTCTGGGACATATCCTCGTCCATTCGGATATTTTGCAGGCAGCCGGCCACTCAGGGCCACAGCCCCTGGAGACAAAGACCGGCCCTTTTCCCTGGGAAAGAAAAATGGCCAGCCCAGGTTCCTGATGTCAGTTTGTAGGGTTCCCTTAGGACTTTCAGGGCAGCACAGGTTTGAGGTGGGGGCAGGTTGGGTCTGGGACATATCCTCGTCCGTTCGGATATTTTGCAGGCAGCCGGCCACTCAGGGCCACAGCCCCTGGAGACAAAGACCGGCCCTTTTCCCTGGGAAAGAAAAGTGGCCAGCCCAGGTTCCTGATGTCAGTTTGTAGGGTTCCCTTAGGACTTTCAGGGCAGCACAGGTTTGAGGTGGGGGCAGGTTGGGTCTGGGACATATCCTCGTCCGTTCGGATATTTTGCAGGCAGCCGGCCACTCAGGGCCACAGCCCCTGGAGACAAAGACCGGCCCTTTTCCCTGGGAAAGAAAAGTGTCCAGCCCAGGTTCCTGATGTCAGTTTGTAGGGTTCCCTTGGGACTGTCAGGGCAGCACAGGTTTGAGGTGGGGGCAGGTTGGGTCTGGGACATATCCTCGTCCGTTCGGATATTTTGCAGGCAGCCGGCCACTCAGGGCCACTCAGCCGGCGACAGACCCTGGAGACAAAGACCGGCCCTTTTCCCTGGGAAAGAAAAGTGGCCAGCCCAGGTTCCTGATGTCAGTTTGTAGGGTTCTCTTGGGACTGTCAGGGCAGCACAGGTTTGGGGTGGGGGCAGGTTGGGTCTGGGACATATCCTCGTCCGTTCGGATATTTTGCAGGCAGCCGGCCACTCAGCCGGCCACAGCCCCTGGAGACAAAGACCGGCCCTTTTCCCTGGGAAAGAAAAGTGGCCAGCCCAGGTTCCTGATGTCAGTTTGTAGGGTTCCCTTAGGACTTTCAGGGCAGCACAGGTTTGAGGTGGGGGCAGGTTGGGTCTGGGACATATCCTCGTCCGTTCGGATATTTTGCAGGCAGCCGGCCACTCAGGGCCACAGCCCCTGGAGACAAAGACCGGCCCTTTTCCCTGGGAAAGAAAAGTGGCCAGCCCAGCTTCCTGATGTCAGTTTGTAGGGTTCCCTTAGGACTTTCAGGGCAGCACAGGTTTGAGGTGGGGGCAGGTTGGGTCTGGGACATATCCTCGTCCGTTCAGATATTTTGCAGGCAGCCGGCCACTCAGGGCCACAGCCCCTGGAGACAAAGACCGGCCCTTTTCCCTGGGAAAGAAAAGTGTCCAGCCCAGGTTCCTGATGTCAGTTTGTAGGGTTCCCTTAGGACTTTCAGGGCAGCACAGGTTTGAGGTGGGGGCAGGTTGGGTCTGGGACATATCCTCGTCCGTTCGGATATTTTGCAGGCAGCCGGCCACTCAGGGCCACAGCCCCTGGAGACAAAGACCGGCCCTTTTCCCTGGGAAAGAAAAGTGGCCAGCCCAGGTTCCTGATGTCAGTTTGTAGGGTTCCCTTAGGACTTTCAGGGCAGCACAGGTTTGAGGTGGGGGCAGGTTGGGTCTGGGACATATCCTCGTCCGTTCGGATATTTTGCAGGCAGCCGGCCACTCAGGGCCACAGCCCCTGGAGACAAAGACCGGCCCTTTTCCCTGGGAAAGAAAAGTGGCCAGCCCAGCTTCCTGATGTCAGTTTGTAGGGTTCCCTTAGGACTTTCAGGGCAGCACAGGTTTGAGGTGGGGGCAGGTTGGGTCTGGGACATATCCTCGTCCGTTCGGATATTTTGCAGGCAGCCGGCCACTCAGGGCCACAGCCCCTGGAGACAAAGACCGGCCCTTTTCCCTGGGAAAGAAAAGTGGCCAGCCCAGCTTCCTGATGTCAGTTTGTAGGGTTCCCTTAGGACTTTCAGGGCAGCACAGGTTTGAGGTGGGGGCAGGTTGGGTCTGGGACATATCCTCGTCCGTTCGGATATTTTGCAGGCAGCCGGCCACTCAGGGCCACTCAGCCGGCGACAGACCCTGGAGACAAAGACCGGCCCTTTTCCCTGGGAAAGAAAAGTGGCCAGCCCAGGTTCCTGATGTCAGTTTGTAGGGTTCCCTTGGGACTGTCAGGGCAGCACAGGTTTGGGGTGGGGGCAGGTTGGGTCTGGGACATATCCTCGTCCGTTCGGATATTTTGCAGGCAGCCGGCCACTCAGCCGGCCACAGCCCCTGGAGACAAAGACCGGCCCTTTTCCCTGGGAAAGAAAAGTGGCCAGCCCAGGTTCCTGATGTCAGTTTGTAGGGTTCCCTTAGGACTTTCAGGGCAGCACAGGTTTGAGGTGGGGGCAGGTTGGGTCTGGGACATATCCTCGTCCGTTCGGATATTTTGCAGGCAGCCGGCCACTCAGGGCCACAGCCCCTGGAGACAAAGACCGGCCCTTTTCCCTGGGAAAGAAAAGTGGCCAGCCCAGGTTCCTGATGTCAGTTTGTAGGGTTCCCTTAGGACTTTCAGGGCAGCACAGGTTTGAGGTGGGGGCAGGTTGGGTCTGGGACATATCCTCGTCCGTTCAGATATTTTGCAGGCAGCCGGCCACTCAGGGCCACAGCCCCTGGAGACAAAGACCGGCCCTTTTCCCTGGGAAAGAAAAGTGGCCAGCCCAGGTTCCTGATGTCAGTTTGTAGGGTTCCCTTAGGACTTTCAGGGCAGCACAGGTTTGAGGTGGGGGCAGGTTGGGTCTGGGACATATCCTCGTCCGTTCGGATATTTTGCAGGCAGCCGGCCACTCAGGGCCACAGCCCCTGGAGACAAAGACCGGCCCTTTTCCCTGGGAAAGAAAAGTGGCCAGCCCAGCTTCCTGATGTCAGTTTGTAGGGTTCCCTTAGGACTTTCAGGGCAGCACAGGTTTGAGGTGGGGGCAGGTTGGGTCTGGGACATATCCTCGTCCGTTCGGATATTTTGCAGGCAGCCGGCCACTCAGGGCCACTCAGCCGGCGACAGCCCCTGGAGACAAAGACCGGCCCTTTTCCCTGGGAAAGAAAAGTGGCCAGCCCAGGTTCCTGATGTCAGTTTGTAGGGTTCCCTTAGGACTTTCAGGGCAGCACAGGTTTGAGGTGGGGGCAGGTTGGGTCTGGGACATATCCTCGTCCGTTCGGATATTTTGCAGGCAGCCGGCCACTCAGGGCCACAGCCCCTGGAGACAAAGACCGGCCCTTTTCCCTGGGAAAGAAAAGTGTCCAGCCCAGGTTCCTGATGTCAGTTTGTAGGGTTCCCTTGGGACTGTCAGGGCAGCACAGGTTTGAGGTGGGGGCAGGTTGGGTCTGGGACATATCCTCGTCCGTTCGGATATTTTGCAGGCAGCCGGCCACTCAGGGCCACAGCCCCTGGAGACAAAGACCGGCCCTTTTCCCTGGGAAAGAAAAGTGGCCAGCCCAGCTTCCTGATGTCAGTTTGTAGGGTTCCCTTGGGACTGTCAGGGCAGCACAGGTTTGAGGTGGGGGCAGGTTGGGTCTGGGACATATCCTCGTCCGTTCGGATATTTTGCAGGCAGCCGGCCACTCAGGGCCACAGCCCCTGGAGACAAAGACCGGCCCTTTTCCCTGGGAAAGAAAAGTGGCCAGCCCAGGTTCCTGATGTCAGTTTGTAGGGTTCTCTTGGGACTGTCAGGGCAGCACAGGTTTGGGGTGGGGGCAGGTTGGGTCTGGGACATATCCTCGTCCGTTCGGATATTTTGCAGGCAGCCGGCCACTCAGCCGGCCACAGCCCCTGGAGACAAAGACCGGCCCTTTTCCCTGGGAAAGAAAAGTGGCCAGCCCAGCTTCCTGATGTCAGTTTGTAGGGTTCCCTTAGGACTTTCAGGGCAGCACAGGTTTGAGGTGGGGGCAGGTTGGGTCTGGGACATATCCTCGTCCGTTCGGATATTTTGCAGGCAGCCGGCCACTCAGGGCCACAGCCCCTGGAGACAAAGACCGGCCCTTTTCCCTGGGAAAGAAAAGTGGCCAGCCCAGCTTCCTGATGTCAGTTTGCAGGGTTCCCTTAGGACTTTCAGGGCAGCACAGGTTTGAGGTGGGGGCAGGTTGGGTCTGGGACATATCCTCGTCCGTTCGGATATTTTGCAGGCAGCCGGCCACTCAGGGCCACAGCCCCTGGAGACAAAGACCGGCCCTTTTCCCTGGGAAAGAAAAGTGGCCAGCCCAGCTTCCTGATGTCAGTTTGTAGGGTTCCCTTAGGACTTTCAGGGCAGCACAGGTTTGAGGTGGGGGCAGGTTGGGTCTGGGACATATCCTCGTCCGTTCGGATATTTTGCAGGCAGCTGGCCACTCAGGGCCACTCTGGGCCACAGCCCCTGGAGACAAAGACCGGCCCTTTTCCCTGGGAAAGAAAAGTGGCCAGCCCAGCTTCCTGATGTCAGTTTGTAGGGTTCCCTTGGGACTGTCAGGGCAGCACAGGTTTGAGGTGGGGGCAGGTTGGGTCTGGGACATATCCTCGTCCGTTCGGATATTTTGCAGGCAGCCGGCCACTCAGGGCCACTCAGCCGGCGACAGCCCCTGGAGACAAAGACCGGCCCTTTTCCCTGGGAAAGAAAAGTGGCCAGCCCAGGTTCCTGATGTCAGTTTGTAGGGTTCTCTTGGGACTGTCAGGGCAGCACAGGTTTGGGGTGGGGGCAGGTTGGGTCTGGGACATATCCTCGTCCGTTCGGATATTTTGCAGGCAGCCGGCCACTCAGCCGGCCACAGCCCCTGGAGACAAAGACCGGCCCTTTTCCCTGGGAAAGAAAAGTGGCCAGCCCAGGTTCCTGATGTCAGTTTGTAGGGTTCCCTTAGGACTTTCAGGGCAGCACAGGTTTGAGGTGGGGGCAGGTTGGGTCTGGGACATATCCTCGTCCGTTCGGATATTTTGCAGGCAGCCGGCCACTCAGGGCCACAGCCCCTGGAGACAAAGACCGGCCCTTTTCCCTGGGAAAGGAAAGTGGCCAGCCCAGGTTCCTGATGTCAGTTTGTAGGGTTCCCTTAGGACTTTCAGGGCAGCACAGGTTTGAGGTGGGGGCAGGTTGGGTCTGGGACATATCCTCGTCCGTTCAGATATTTTGCAGGCAGCCGGCCACTCAGGGCCACAGCCCCTGGAGACAAAGACCGGCCCTTTTCTCTGGGAAAGAAAAGTGGCCAGCCCAGCTTCCTGATGTCAGTTTGTAGGGTTCCCTTAGGACTTTCAGGGCAGCACAGGTTTGAGGTGGGGGCAGGTTGGGTCTGGGACATATCCTCGTCCGTTCGGATATTTTGCAGGCAGCCGGCCACTCAGGGCCACAGCCCCTGGAGACAAAGACCGGCCCTTTTCCCTGGGAAAGAAAAGTGTCCAGCCCAGGTTCCTGATGTCAGTTTGTAGGGTTCCCTTAGGACTGTCAGGGCAGCACAGGTTTGAGGTGGGGGCAGGTTGGGTCTGGGACATATCCTCGTCCGTTCGGATATTTTGCAGGCAGCCGGCCACTCAGGGCCACTCAGCCGGCGACAGCCCCTGGAGACAAAGACCGGCCCTTTTCCCTGGGAAAGAAAAGTGGCCAGCCCAGCTTCCTGATGTCAGTTTGTAGGGTTCCCTTAGGACTTTCAGGGCAGCACAGGTTTGAGGTGGGGGCAGGTTGGGTCTGGGACATATCCTCGTCCGTTCGGATATTTTGCAGGCAGCTGGCCACTCAGGGCCACTCAGGGCCACAGCCCCTGGAGACAAAGACCGGCCCTTTTCCCTGGGAAAGAAAAGTGGCCAGCCCAGGTTCCTGATGTCAGTTTGTAGGGTTCCCTTGGGACTGTCAGGGCAGCACAGGTTTGAGGTGGGGGCAGGTTGGGTTCAGGACATATCCTCGTCCGTTCGGATATTTTGCAGGCAGCCGGCCACTCAGGGCCACAGCCCCTGGAGACAAAGACCGGCCCTTTTCCCTGGGAAAGAAAGGTGGCCAGCCCAGCTTCCTGATGTCAGATTGTAGGGTTCCCTTGGGACTTTCAGGGCAGCACAGGTTTGAGGTGGGGGCAGGTTGGGTCTGGGACATATCCTCGTCCGTTATTTTGCAGGCAGCCGGCCACTCAGGGCCTCAGCCCCTGGAGACAAAGACCGGCCCTTTTCCCTGGGAAAGAAAAGTGGCCAGCCCAGCTTCCTGATGTCAGTTTGTAGGGTTCCCTTGGGACTGTCAGGGCAGCACAGGTTTGAGGTGGGGGCAGGTTGGGTCTGGGACATATCCTCGTCCGTTCGGATATTTTGCAGGCAGCCGGCCACTCAGCCGGCCACAGCCCCTGGAGACAAAGACCGGCCCTTTTCCCTGGGAAAGAAAAGTGGCCAGCCCAGCTTCCTGATGTCAGTTTGTAGGGTTCCCTTAGGACTTTCAGGGCAGCACAGGTTTGAGGTGGGGGCAGGTTGGGTCTGGGACATATCCTCGTCCGTTCGGATATTTTGCAGGCAGCTGGCCACTCAGGGCCACAGCCCCTGGAGACAAAGACCGGCCCTTTTCCCTGGGAAAGAAAAGTGGCCAGCCCAGCTTCCTGATGTCAGTTTGCAGGGTTCCTTTAGGACTTTCAGGGCAGCACAGGTTTGAGGTGGGGGCAGGTTGGGTCTGGGACATATCCTCGTCCGTTCGGATATTTTGCAGGCAGCCGGCCACTCAGGGCCACAGCCCCTGGAGACAAAGACCGGCCCTTTTCCCTGGGAAAGAAAAGTGGCCAGCCCAGCTTCCTGATGTCAGTTTGTAGGGTTCCCTTAGGACTTTCAGGGCAGCACAGGTTTGAGGTGGGGGCAGGTTGGGTCTGGGACATATCCTCGTCCGTTCGGATATTTTGCAGGCAGCTGGCCACTCAGGGCCACTCTGGGCCACAGCCCCTGGAGACAAAGACCGGCCCTTTTCCCTGGGAAAGAAAAGTGGCCAGCCCAGCTTCCTGATGTCAGTTTGTAGGGTTCCCTTGGGACTGTCAGGGCAGCACAGGTTTGAGGTGGGGGCAGGTTGGGTCTGGGACATATCCTCGTCCGTTCAGATATTTTGCAGGCAGCCGGCCACTCAGGGCCACAGCCCCTGGAGACAAAGACCGGCCCTTTTCCCTGGGAAAGAAAAGTGGCCAGCCCAGCTTCCTGATGTCAGATTGTAGGGTTCCCTTGGGACTGTCAGGGCAGCACAGGTTTGAGGTGGGGGCAGGTTGGGTCTGGGACATATCCTCGTCCGTTCGGATATTTTGCAGGCAGCCGGCCACTCAGGGCCACAGCCCCTGGAGACAAAGACCGGCCCTTTTCCCTGGGAAAGAAAAGTGGCCAGCCCAGCTTCCTGATGTCAGTTTGTAGGGTTCCCTTAGGACTTTCAGGGCAGCACAGGTTTGAGGTGGGGGCAGGTTGGGTCTGGGACATATCCTCGTCCGTTCGGATATTTTGCAGGCAGCTGGCCACTCAGGGCCACAGCCCCTGGAGACAAAGACCGGCCCTTTTCCCTGGGAAAGAAAAGTGGCCAGCCCAGCTTCCTGATGTCAGTTTGCAGGGTTCCTTTAGGACTTTCAGGGCAGCACAGGTTTGAGGTGGGGGCAGGTTGGGTCTGGGACATATCCTCGTCCGTTCGGATATTTTGCAGGCAGCCGGCCACTCAGGGCCACAGCCCCTGGAGACAAAGACCGGCCCTTTTCCCTGGGAAAGAAAAGTGGCCAGCCCAGCTTCCTGATGTCAGTTTGTAGGGTTCCCTTAGGACTTTCAGGGCAGCACAGGTTTGAGGTGGGGGCAGGTTGGGTCTGGGACATATCCTCGTCCGTTCGGATATTTTGCAGGCAGCTGGCCACTCAGGGCCACTCTGGGCCACAGCCCCTGGAGACAAAGACTGGCCCTTTTCCCTGGGAAAGAAAAGTGGCCAGCCCAGCTTCCTGATGTCAGTTTGTAGGGTTCCCTTGGGACTGTCAGGGCAGCACAGGTTTGAGGTGGGGGCAGGTTGGGTCTGGGACATATCCTCGTCCGTTCAGATATTTTGCAGGCAGCCGGCCACTCAGGGCCACAGCCCCTGGAGACAAAGACCGGCCCTTTTCCCTGGGAAAGAAAAGTGGCCAGCCCAGCTTCCTGATGTCAGATTGTAGGGTTCCCTTGGGACTGTCAGGGCAGCACAGGTTTGAGGTGGGGGCAGGTTGGGTCTGGGACATATCCTCGTCCGTTCGGATATTTTGCAGGCAGCCGGCCACTCAGGGCCACAGCCCCTGGAGACAAAGACCGGCCCTTTTCCCTGGGAAAGAAAAGTGGCCAGCCCAGCTTCCTGATGTCAGTTTGTAGGGTTCCCTTAGGACTTTCAGGGCAGCACAGGTTTGAGGTGGGGGCAGGTTGGGTCTGGGACATATCCTCGTCCGTTCGGATATTTTGCAGGCAGCCGGCCACTCAGGGCCACAGCCCCTGGAGACAAAGACCGGCCCTTTTCCCTGGGAAAGAAAAGTGGCCAGCCCAGGTTCCTGATGTCAGTTTGTAGGGTTCCCTTAGGACTTTCAGGGCAGCACAGGTTTGAGGTGGGGGCAGGTTGGGTCTGGGACATATCCTCGTCCGTTCGGATATTTTGCAGGCAGCCGGCCACTCAGGGCCACAGCCCCTGGAGACAAAGACCGGCCCTTTTCCCTGGGAAAGAAAAGTGTCCAGCCCAGGTTCCTGATGTCAGATTGTAGGGTTCCCTTGGGACTGTCAGGGCAGCACAGGTTTGAGGTGGGGGCAGGTTGGGTCTGGGACATATCCTCGTCCGTTCGGATATTTTGCAGGCAGCCGGCCACTCAGGGCCTCAGCCCCTGGAGACAAAGACCGGCCCTTTTCCCTGGGAAAGAAAAGTGGCCAGCCCAGCTTCCTGATGTCAGTTTGTAGGGTTCCCTTGGGACTGTCAGGGCAGCACAGGTTTGAGGTGGGGGCAGGTTGGGTCTGGGACATATCCTCGTCCGTTCGGATATTTTGCAGGCAGCCGGCCACTCAGGGCCACAGCCCCTGGAGACAAAGACCGGCCCTTTTCCCTGGGAAAGAAAAGTGGCCAGCCCAGCTTCCTGATGTCAGTTTGTAGGGTTCCCTTGGGACTGTCAGGGCAGCACAGGTTTGAGGTGGGGGCAGGTTGGGTCTGGGACATATCCTCGTCCGTTCAGATATTTTGCAGGCAGCCGGCCACTCAGGGCCAAAGCCCCTGGAGACAAAGACCGGCCCTTTTCCCTGGGAAAGAAAAGTGGCCAGCCCAGCTTCCTGATGTCAGATTGTAGGGTTCCCTTGGGACTGTCAGGGCAGCACAGGTTTGAGGTGGGGGCAGGTTGGGTCTGGGACATATCCTCGTCCGTTCGGATATTTTGCAGGCAGCCGGCCACTCAGGGCCACAGCCCCTGGAGACAAAGACCGGCCCTTTTCCCTGGGAAAGAAAAGTGGCCAGCCCAGCTTCCTGATGTCAGTTTGTAGGGTTCCCTTAGGACTTTCAGGGCAGCACAGGTTTGAGGTGGGGGCAGGTTGGGTCTGGGACATATCCTCGTCCGTTCGGATATTTTGCAGGCAGCCGGCCACTCAGGGCCACAGCCCCTGGAGACAAAGACCGGCCCTTTTCCCTGGGAAAGAAAAGTGGCCAGCCCAGCTTCCTGATGTCAGTTTGTAGGGTTCCCTTAGGACTTTCAGGGCAGCACAGGTTTGAGGTGGGGGCAGGTTGGGTCTGGGACATATCCTCGTCCGTTCGGATATTTTGCAGGCAGCCGGCCACTCAGGGCCACAGCCCCTGGAGACAAAGACCGGCCCTTTTCCCTGGGAAAGAAAAGTGGCCAAGCCCAGCTTCCTGATGTCAGTTTGTAGGGTTCCCTTAGGACTTTCAGGGCAGCACAGGTTTGAGGTGGGGGCAGGTTGGGTCTGGGACATATCCTCGTCCGTTCGGATATTTTGCAGGCAGCCGGCCACTCAGGGCCACAGCCCCTGGAGACAAAGACCGGCCCTTTTCCCTGGGAAAGAAAAGTGTCCAGCCCAGGTTCCTGATGTCAGATTGTAGGGTTCCCTTGGGACTGTCAGGGCAGCACAGGTTTGAGGTGGGGGCAGGTTGGGTCTGGGACATATCCTCGTCCGTTCGGATATTTTGCAGGCAGCCGGCCACTCAGGGCCTCAGCCCCTGGAGACAAAGACCGGCCCTTTTCCCTGGGAAAGAAAAGTGGCCAGCCCAGCTTCCTGATGTCAGTTTGTAGGGTTCCCTTGGGACTGTCAGGGCAGCACAGGTTTGAGGTGGGGGCAGGTTGGGTCTGGGACATATCCTCGTCCGTTCGGATATTTTGCAGGCAGCCGGCCACTCAGGGCCACAGCCCCTGGAGACAAAGACCGGCCCTTTTCCCTGGGAAAGAAAAGTGGCCAGCCCAGGTTCCTGATGTCAGTTTGTAGGGTTCTCTTGGGACTGTCAGGGCAGCACAGGTTTGGGGTGGGGGCAGGTTGGGTCTGGGACATATCCTCGTCCGTTCGGATATTTTGCAGGCAGCCGGCCACTCAGCCGGCCACAGCCCCTGGAGACAAAGACCGGCCCTTTTCCCTGGGAAAGAAAAGTGGCCAGCCCAGCTTCCTGATGTCAGTTTGTAGGGTTCCCTTAGGACTTTCAGGGCAGCACAGGTTTGAGGTGGGGGCAGGTTGGGTCTGGGACATATCCTCGTCCGTTCGGATATTTTGCAGGCAGCCGGCCACTCAGGGCCACAGGCCCTGGAGACAAAGACCGGCCCTTTTCCCTGGGAAAGAAAAGTGGCCAGCCCAGCTTCCTGATGTCAGTTTGTAGGGTTCCCTTAGGACTTTCAGGGCAGCACAGGTTTGAGGTGGGGGCAGGTTGGGTCTGGGACATATCCTCGTCCGTTCGGATATTTTGCAGGCAGCCGGCCACTCAGGGCCACAGCCCCTGGAGACAAAGACCGGCCCTTTTCCCTGGGAAAGAAAAGTGGCCAGCCCAGGTTCCTGATGTCAGTTTGTAGGGTTCCCTTAGGACTTTCAGGGCAGCACAGGTTTGAGGTGGGGGCAGGTTGGGTCTGGGACATATCCTCGTCCGTTCGGATATTTTGCAGGCAGCCGGCCACTCAGGGCCACAGCCCCTGGAGACAAAGACCGGCCCTTTTCCCTGGGAAAGAAAAGTGGCCAGCCCAGCTTCCTGATGTCAGTTTGTAGGGTTCTCTTGGGACTGTCAGGGCCGCACAGGTTTGGGGTGGGGGCAGGTTGGGTCTGGGACATATCCTCGTCCGTTCGGATATTTTGCAGGCAGCCGGCCACTCAGGGCCACAGCCCCTGGAGACAAAGACCGGCCCTTTTCCCTGGGAAAGAAAAGTGGCCAGCCCAGCTTCCTGATGTCAGTTTGTAGGGTTCCCTTAGGACTTTCAGGGCAGCACAGGTTTGAGGTGGGGGCAGGTTGGGTCTGGGACATATCCTCGTCCGTTCGGATATTTTGCAGGCAGCCGGCCACTCAGGGCCACAGCCCCTGGAGACAAAGACCGGCCCTTTTCCCTGGGAAAGAAAAGTGTCCAGCCCAGGTTCCTGATGTCAGTTTGTAGGGTTCCCTTGGGACTGTCAGGGCAGCACAGGTTTGAGGTGGGGGCAGGTTGGGTCTGGGACATATCCTCGTCCGTTCGGATATTTTGCAGGCAGCCGGCCACTCAGGGCCACTCAGCCGGCGACAGCCCCTGGAGACAAAGACCGGCCCTTTTCCCTGGGAAAGGGGCTTAGGCCGGAGGGGGCGGGGCTTGGGCCGGAGGGGGCGGGGATAGGCGGGAGGGGGCGGGGCTTAGGCGGGAAGGGGGCGGGGCTTGGGTCGAAGGGGGGCGGGGCTTAGGCGGGAGGGGGCGGGACTTGGGCGGGAGAGGGGCGGGGCTTGGGCCGGAGGGGGCGGGGCTTGGGCGGGAGGGAGGCGGGGCTTATGCCTGTAGGGGGCGGAGCTTAGCCTGGAGGGGGCGTGGCTTAGGCGGGAGGGGGCGGAGCTTAGGCCGAACGTGGGCGTGGCTTAGGCGGGAGGGGGCGGGGCTTGGGCCGTAAGGGGGCGGGGCTTGGGCGGAAGGGGTGGGGCTTGGGTCGGAGGGGGCGGGGCTTAGGCGGGAAGGGGGCGGGGCTTAGGCGGGAAGGGGGCGGGGCTTAGGCCGGAGGGGGGCGGGGCTTGGGCCGGAGGGGGCGTGGCTTAGGCCGGAGGAGGCGGAGCTTAGGCGGGAGAGAGGCGGGGCTTAGGCGGGAGGGGGCGTGGCTTAAGCCGGAGGGGGCGGGGCTTAGGCGGGAGAGGGGAGGGGCTTAGGCGGGAGGGGGCGGGGCTTAAGCCGTAGGGGGCGGTGCTTGGGCGGGAGGGAGCGGGGCTTGGGCGGGAGGGGGGGGGCTTGGGCGGGAGGGGGCGGGGCTTAGGCCGGAGGGGGCAGGGCTTAGGCGGGATGGGGCAGGTTCCTGATGTCAGTTTGTAGGGTTCCCTTTGGACTTTCAGGGCAGCACAGGTTTGAGGTGGGGGCAGGTTGGGTCTGGGACATATCCTCGTCCGTTCGGATATTTTGCAGGCAGCCGGCCACTCAGGGCCACAGCCCCTGGAGACAAAGACCGGCCCTTTTCCCTGGGAAAGAAATCTCACCCCCCCCAGGTTCCTGATGTCAGGTTTTAGCTGGTGTTCGGCATTGCCCCTGCATTCCGAATTGTATTGTGCTGTAGCTTTGGTCTGGGATGTATGGGGTGCCCCCTCCCCTCCTCCCCTCAGCCCTGTTCTGCTGTGTCCCCGTCTCCACCCCTCACCACTACCTGTACTTCCAGCCCGCCCCTTCCCCACCCTCTCTCCTCCCTTCACCCCTCCCCAGCCGGCCCCTTCTCCACCCCTTTACTCCCCACTGCCCACCTGCGACTCCCTGCAGCAGCACTTGGGAGCCTGGACTCGTGGGGATAGTGCGGCCCTCACAGCAGGACAACACCCAAATAAAACAGGCAGGGACCACATCTGTGTGCTGTGCTGTGTCACAAAGGCACCTGGGGCTGAGGGGAGGGGGCTGGAGGTGACACAGAACGTGGGGGCAGCTGAGAGGCAGAAGGGGTCTTTAGGAGTAAAAAGGGGGGCTCCAGGCTGGCACAGAGACGCTGAGAGGCTGCGGTGGGAACTTGAGGGTGACACAAGGAGGCTGAGTGGCAGGGGCTGCCTTGAGGGACAAAGTGGGGGGTGTCTGAGGGTGACAGGTTTATCAGCCCTCACACCACCCTTAACCTCACTTTTAAAATCACCCCTACCCAGGTGGAGAGTGCACGGTGGAGGTTAGGGGGCCACGGGACAGTGTCGGGGGCTTGGGGTGACACACAGACATTGTGGGCTGAGGGGCAAAGAGGGGGGGACTTGACAGGTGGAGAGCTGACACTGAGGGTTAGGGGTAGGAAGGACAGGACACAGGGTACCAGGAAGGGTTAGGGTACAGCAGCAGCCCTCAGCCCAACCCTAAGCTCACCCTAAACAGCACCCCTAGAACACCAGTTTTCCCCAACAGCAGCTGCAGGCAGCGAGCCTAATGCTGGGACAGCCCCAGAACCCTGCCAGCAGCTGCAGGCAGTGACCCTAATTAAAAGGCGGGGATGATGTTTGCTGGCTAGAGAGTGACCGGTAGAGCTTGGGGACTGAGCACTTTTTTAGGGTTTTTTTAGGGCTTTTAAAGGATATTTTAGGGGCTTTTTTTTTTTTGCAGGTGCTTTTTAGGATTTTTCTGGGAATATTTAGGATACTTTTAGGGCTTTTTCAGGGCTTTTAAAAGATTTTTTTAGGGTATTTTAAGGGCTTTCTTAGTACTAATTAGAACTTATAGGTTTTTTTTTTTTTTTTTTTTTTTTTGGGGGGGGTGCTTTCCTAGGACTATTTAAAAATATTTAGGGCTTTTTTAGGACTATTGGGGGTATGTGGAGGACTCTTAGGACTAGGGTATTTTTAGGTTTATTGAGGAAGCTTTTAGGTCTGTTTAGGGTCTTATCAGGGCATTTTAAGGATTTTTGGGGTATTATTAGAGCTCTTTTAGGAATATTTAGTGCTTTTTAAAAGGTTCTTTAGGGATTTTTAAGGGTGTTTTAGGGTTTTTTTAAAAGTAGGGTATTTTACTTGTATTTTAAGGGTATTCTGAGGCTATTTTTGTGTTTCTGTGGGGCTCTTAGGACATTTTGAAGATGAGGGTTTTTTAGGGAATTTTTATGTTTTTAGGGTCTTTTCATGGCACGGCACATAGAGGCTGAGGGGCAGCTTGAGGGGCTTGAGCGTGACAGAGGCTGGGAGCTGAGGGAGGGACAGGGAGAGGGGACAGTGGGTGACACAGAGAGATGCTGAGGGGGTCAGGGGCAGCTGGAGGGTGACACAGAGAAGCTGGGGGCTGAGGGGCAAAGGAGAGGGATTAAGGGTGACCCACAGGAGCTGAGGGGCAAAGGGGGGGCTGGAGGGTGACACACAGAGCCTGAGGGCTGGGGGGCAGAGGGAGGGCTTGAGGGGTAAAGGGCGAGGGCTTGAGGGCTGGGCAGTGCAGTGGAGATGAGGGCTACAGGGTACAGCTTAGGAGGCAAGTTAGGGTACAGGTGCACCACCCCTGAGCCCAGCCCTAACCTCAGCCTAAGCAGCCCCCCTAACAACAGCCTTTTCCCTTTTCACCCCTGACAGCAGCAGCACCACACAGCAACCCAAACAGCGAGACCACACCGGAACCCTCCCGCTGGGACAAGGCAGCGACCCTCACACCAGGACAACGACAGAACCCTCAGAGCACAACAGGACCCACTGCAAAAAGGTAGGGATGACATCTGTGGGCTAGAGAGCAACAGGCAGGGTTTGGAGGCTGAGCAGGTTTCCTTGAGTTTTTTTTGCAGGACTATTAGGAATATTTAGGGGATTTTGGAAGGCTTTTTAGGACTTTTCTGGTGTCTTTTAGGGTATTGTTACACCTTCCTAAGGGCTATTTTAGAATTCCTTAGCACACTTTTAGGGTCAGGATGAGGGTCAGACAGGCTGCCCGCTGGAAATGCGGAGTATTACTGGAATGTAGCGGAAGGCTTTGGAAAGGTGTTAGTGGAGGGGCAGTGGGCAGGGTCCTACACTGCTGGTCTGAAGGCTGTGATTTCTGGGCCCAGCGAAGTGGTTGTGGTAAGGGTTACATGCTGGCAGCATTCTACAGGAGAAATCCAGCACAGAAAAAACCAAGAGCCAAGTTTCATACTGTCAGTTTCCAAGAGGCATTTGGCACAAAAAAAAAAAAAAACCCTGAGTACTTGCGGGTGGTAGATGGGGTCTCAGAGAAATACTGCGGTGTTTGGAAATGGAAGAGGCAAAAAAACACTCGGGGAGTGAGGCCCCAGGAGGAGTGCTGGGACCGGGTCAAAAATGAAAGATATCTACTGGTGAAACCAAACTCAGCAGCCCGGGTTCCTGATATCAGTTTGTAGGGTTCCCTTGGGACTGTCAGGGCAGCACAGGTTTGAGGTGGGGGCAGGTTGGGTCTGGGACATATCCTCGTCCGTTCGGATATTTTGCAGGCAGCCGGCCACTCAGGGCCACAGCCCCTGGAGACAGAGACCGGCCCTTTTCCCTGGGAAAGAAAAGTGGCCAGCCCAGGTTCCTGATGTCAGTTTGTAGGGTTCCCTTAGGACTTTCAGGGCAGCACAGGTTTGAGGTGGGGGCAGGTTGGGTCTGGGACATATCCTCGTCCGTTCGGATATTTTGCAGGCAGCCGGCCACTCAGGGCCACAGCCCCTGGAGACAAAGACCGGCCCTTTTCCCTGGGAAAGAAAAGTGGCCAGCCCAGCTTCCTGATGTCAGTTTGTAGGGTTCTCTTTGGATTGTCAGGGCAGCACAGGTTTGAGGTGGGGGCAGGTTGGGTCTGGGACATATCCTCGTCCGTTCGGATATTTTGCAGGCAGCCGGCCACTCAGGGCCACAGCCCCTGGAGACAAAGACCGGCCCTTTTCCCTGGGAAAGAAAAGTGGCCAGCCCAGGTTCCTGATGTCAGTTTGTAGGGTTCCCTTAGGACTTTCAGGGCAGCACAGGTTTGAGGTGGGGGCAGGTTGGGTCTGGGACATATCCTCGTCCGTTCGGATATTTTGCAGGCAGCCGGCCACTCAGGGCCACAGCCCCTGGAGACAAAGACCGGCCCTTTTCCCTGGGAAAGAAAAGTGGCCAGCCCAGGTTCCTGATGTCAGTTTGTAGGGTTCCCTTAGGACTTTCAGGGCAGCACAGGTTTGAGGTGGGGGCAGGTTGGGTCTGGGACATATCCTCGTCCGTTCGGATATTTTGCAGGCAGCCGGCCACTCAGGGCCACTCAGCCGGCCACAGCCCCTGGAGACAAAGACCGGCCCTTTTCCCTGGGAAAGAAAAGTGGCCAGCCCAGCTTCCTGATGTCAGTTTGTAGGGTTCCCTTGGGACTGTCAGGGCAGCACAGGTTTGAGGTGGGGGCAGGTTGGGTCTGGGACATATCCTCGTCCGTTCGGATATTTTGCAGGCAGCCGGCCACTCAGGGCCACAGCCCCTGGAGACAAAGACCGGCCCTTTTCCCTGGGAAAGAAAAGTGGCCAGCCCAGGTTCCTGATGTCAGTTTGTAGGGTTCCCTTAGGACTTTCAGGGCAGCACAGGTTTGAGGTGGGGGCAGGTTGGGTCTGGGACATATCCTCGTCCGTTCGGATATTTTGCAGGCAGCCGGCCACTCAGGGCCACAGCCCCTGGAGACAAAGACCGGCCCTTTTCCCTGGGAAAGAAAAGTGGCCAGCCCAGCTTCCTGATGTCAGTTTGTAGGGTTCCCTT
>NW_027099836.1:0-134859 GCF_031753505.1 Anomalospiza imberbis | reverse complement strand
TGTGCTGCCCTGAAAGTCCTAAGGGAACCCTACAAACTGACATCAGGAACCTGGGCTGGCCACTTTTCTTTCCCAGGGAAAAGGGCCGGTCTTTGTCTCCAGGGGCTGTGGCCCTGAGTGGCCGGCTGCCTGCAAAATATCCGAACGGACGAGGATATGTCCCAGACCCAACCTGCCCCCACCTCAAACCTGTGCTGCCCTGAAAGTCCTAAGGGAACCCTACAAACTGACATCAGGAACCTGGGCTGGCCACTTTTCTTTCCCAGGGAAAAGAGCCGGTCTTTGTCTCCAGGGGCTGTGGCCCTGAGTGGCCGGCTGCCTGCAAAATATCCGAACGGACGAGGATATGTCCCAGACCCAACCTGCCCCCACCTCAAACCTGTGCTGCCCTGAAAGTCCTAAGGGAACCCTACAAACTGACATCAGGAACCTGGGCTGGCCACTTTTCTTTCCCAGGGAAAAGGGCCGGTCTTTGTCTCCAGGGGCTGTGGCCGGCTGAGTGGCCCTGAGTGGCCGGCTGCCTGCAAAATATCCGAACGGACGAGGATATGTCCCAGACCCAACCTGCCCCCACCTCAAACCTGTGCTGCCCTGAAAGTCCTAAGGGAACCCTACAAACTGACATCAGGAACCTGGGCTGGCCACTTTTCTTTCCCAGGGAAAAGGGCCGGTCTTTGTCTCCAGGGGCTGTGGCCCTGAGTGGCCGGCTGCCTGCAAAATATCCGAACGGACGAGGATATGTCCCAGACCCAACCTGCCCCCACCTCAAACCTGTGCTGCCCTGACAGTCCCAAGGGAACCCTACAAACTGTCATCAGGAACCTGGGCTGGCCACTTTTCTTTCCCAGGGAAAAGGGCCGGTCTTTGTCTCCAGGGGCTGTGGCCCTGAGTGGCCGGCTGCCTGCAAAATATCTGAACGGACGAGGATATGTCCCAGACCCAACCTGCCCCCACCTCAAACCTGTGCTGCCCTGAAAGTCCTAAGGGAACCCTACAAACTGACATCAGGAACCTGGGCTGGCCACTTTTCTTTCCCAGGGAAAAGGGCCGGTTTTTGTCTCCAGGGGCTGTGGCCCTGAGTGGCTGTGAGTGGCCGGCTGCCTGCAAAATATCCGAACGGACGAGGATATGTCCCAGACCCAACCTGCCCCCACCTCAAACCTGTGCTGCCCTGAAAGTCCTAAGGGAACCCTACAAACTGACATCAGGAACCTGGGCTGGCCACTTTTCTTTCCCAGGGAAAAGGGCCGGTCTTTGTCTCCAGGGGCTGTGGCCCTGAGTGGCCGGCTGCCTGCAAAATATCCGAACGGACGAGGATATGTCCCAGACCCAACCTGCCCCCACCTCAAACCTGTGCTGCCCTGAAAGTCCTAAGGGAACCCTACAAACTGACATCAGGAACCTGGGCTGGCCACTTTTCTTTCCCAGGGAAAAGGGCCGGTCTTTGTCTCCAGGGGCTGTGGCCCTGAGTGGCCGGCTGCCTGCAAAATATCTGAACGGACGAGGATATGTCCCAGACCCAACCTGCCCCCACCTCAAACCTGTGCTGCCCTGAAAGTCCTAAGGGAACCCTACAAACTGACATCAGGAACCTGGGCTGGCCACTTTTCTTTCCAGGGAAAAGGGCCGGTCTTTGTCTCCAGGGGCTGTGGCCCTGAGTGGCCGGCTGCCTGCAAAATATCCGAACGGACGAGGATATGTCCCAGACCCAACCTGCCCCCACCTCAAACCTGTGCTGCCCTGAAAGTCCCAAGGGAACCCTACAAACTGACATCAGGAACCTGGGCTGGCCACTTTTCTTTCCCAGGGAAAAGGGCCGGTCTTTGTCTCCAGGGGCTGTGGCCCTGAGTGGCCCTGAGTGGCCGGCTGCCTGCAAAATATCCGAACGGACGAGGATATGTCCCAGACCCAACCTGCCCCCACCTCAAACCTGTGCTGCCCTGAAAGTCCTAAGGGAACCCTACAAACTGACATCAGGAACCTGGGCTGGCCACTTTTCTTTCCCAGGGAAAAGGGCCGGTCTTTGTCTCCAGGGGCTGTGGCCCTGAGTGGCCGGCTGCCTGCAAAATATCTGAACGGACGAGGATATGTCCCAGACCCAACCTGCCCCCACCTCAAACCTGTGCTGCCCTGAAAGTCCTAAGGGAACCCTACAAACTGACATCAGGAACCTGGGCTGGCCACTTTTCTTTCCCAGGGAAAAGGGCCGGTCTTTGTCTCCAGGGGCTGTGGCCCTGAGTGGCCGGCTGCCTGCAAAATATCCGAACGGACGAGGATATGTCCCAGACCCAACCTGCCCCCACCTCAAACCTGGTGTGCCCTGAAAGTCCTAAGGGAACCCTACAAACTGACATCAGGAACCTGGGCTGGCCACTTTTCTTTCCCAGGGAAAAGGGCCGGTCTTTGTCTCCAGGGGCTGTGGCCCTGAGTGGCCCTGAGTGGCCGGCTGCCTGCAAAATATCCGAACGGACGAGGATATGTCCCAGACCCAACCTGCCCCCACCTCAAACCTGTGCTGCCCTGAAAGTCCTAAGGGAACCCTACAAACTGACATCAGGAACCTGGGCTGGCCACTTTTCTTTCCCAGGGAAAAGGGCCGGTCTTTGTCTCCAGGGGCTGTGGCCCTGAGTGGCCGGCTGCCTGCAAAATATCCGAACGGACGAGGATATGTCCCAGACCCAACCTGCCCCCACCTCAAACCTGTGCTGCCCTGACAGTCCCAAGGGAACCCTACAAACTGACATCAGGAACCTGGGCTGGCCACTTTTCTTTCCCAGGGAAAAGGGCCGGTCTTTGTCTCCAGGGGCTGTGGCCCTGAGTGGCCGGCTGCCTGCAAAATATCCGAACGGACGAGGATATGTCCCAGACCCAACCTGCCCCCACCTCAAACCTGTGCTGCCCTGACAGTCCCAAGGGAACCCTACAAACTGACATCAGGAACCTGGGCTGGCCACTTTTCTTTCCCAGGGAAAAGGGCCGGTCTTTGTCTCCAGGGGCTGTGGCCCTGAGTGGCCGGCTGCCTGCAAAATATCCGAACGGACGAGGATATGTCCCAGACCCAACCTGCCCCCACCTCAAACCTGTGCTGCCCTGAAAGTCCTAAGGGAACCCTACAAACTGACATCAGGAACCTGGGCTGGCCACTTTTCTTTCCCAGGGAAAAGGGCCGGTCTTTGTCTCCAGGGGCTGTGGCCCTGAGTGGCCGGCTGCCTGCAAAATATCCGAACGGACGAGGATATGTCCCAGACCCAACCTGCCCCCACCTCAAACCTGTGCTGCCCTGAAAGTCCTAAGGGAACCCTACAAACTGACATCAGGAACCTGGGCTGGCCACTTTTCTTTCCCAGGGAAAAGGGCCGGTCTTTGTCTCCAGGGGCTGTGGCCCTGAGTGGCCGGCTGCCTGCAAAATATCCGAACGGACGAGGATATGTCCCAGACCCAACCTGCCCCCACCTCAAACCTGTGCTGCCCTGAAAGTCCCAAGGGAACCCTACAAACTGACATCAGGAACCTGGGCTGGCCACTTTTCTTTCCCAGGGAAAAGGGCCGGTCTTTGTCTCCAGGGGCTGTGGCCCTGAGTGGCCCTGAGTGGCCGGCTGCCTGCAAAATATCCGAACGGACGAGGATATGTCCCAGACCCAACCTGCCCCCACCTCAAACCTGTGCTGCCCTGAAAGTCCTAAGGGAACCCTACAAACTGACATCAGGAACCTGGGCTGGCCACTTTTCTTTCCCAGGGAAAAGGGCCGGTCTTTGTCTCCAGGGGCTGTGGCCCTGAGTGGCCGGCTGCCTGCAAAATATCCGAATGGACGAGGATATGTCCCAGACCCAACCTGCCCCCACCTCAAACCTGTGCTGCCCTGACAGTCCCAAGGGAACCCTACAAACTGACATCAGGAACCTGGGCTGGACACTTTTCTTTCCCAGGGAAAAGGGCCGGTCTTTGTCTCCAGGGGCTGTGGCCCTGAGTGGCCGGCTGCCTGCAAAATATCTGAACGGACGAGGATATGTCCCAGACCCAACCTGCCCCCACCTCAAACCTGTGCTGCCCTGAAAGTCCTAAGGGAACCCTACAAACTGACATCAGGAACCTGGGCTGGCCACTTTTCTTTCCCAGGGAAAAGGGCCGGTCTTTGTCTCCAGGGGCTGTGGCCCTGAGTGGCCGTGAGTGGCCGGCTGCCTGCAAAATATCCGAACGGACGAGGATATGTCCCAGACCCAACCTGCCCCCACCTCAAACCTGTGCTGCCCTGAAAGTCCTAAGGGAACCCTACAAACTGACATCAGGAACCTGGGCTGGCCACTTTTCTTTCCAGGGAAAAGGGCCGGTCTTTGTCTCCAGGGGCTGTGGCCCTGAGTGGCCGGCTGCCTGCAAAATATCCGAACGGACGAGGATATGTCCCAGACCCAACCTGCCCCCACCTCAAACCTGTGCTGCCCTGAAAGTCCTAAGGGAACCCTACAAACTGACATCAGGAACTGGGCTGGCCACTTTTCTTTCCAGGGAAAAGGGCCGGTCTTTGTCTCCAGGGGCTGTGGCCCTGAGTGGCCGTGAGTGGCCGGCTGCCTGCAAAATATCCGAACGGACGAGGATATGTCCCAGACCCAACCTGCCCCCACCTCAAACCTGTGCTGCCCTGAAAGTCCTAAGGGAACCCTACAAACTGACATCAGGAACCTGGGCTGGCCACTTTTCTTTCCCAGGGAAAAGGGCCGGTCTTTGTCTCCAGGGGCTGTGGCCCTGAGTGGCCCTGAGTGGCCGGCTGCCTGCAAAATATCCGAACGGACGAGGATATGTCCCAGACCCAACCTGCCCCCACCTCAAACCTGTGCTGCCCTGAAAGTCCTAAGGGAACCCTACAAACTGACATCAGGAACCTGGGCTGGCCACTTTTCTTTCCCAGGGAAAAGGGCCGGTCTTTGTCTCCAGGGGCTGTGGCCCTGAGTGGCCCTGAGTGGCCGGCTGCCTGCAAAATATCCGAACGGACGAGGATATGTCCCAGACCCAACCTGCCCCCACCTCAAACCTGTGCTGCCCTGAAAGTCCTAAGGGAACCCTACAAACTGACATCAGGAACCTGGGCTGGCCACTTTTCTTTCCCAGGGAAAAGGGCCGGTCTTTGTCTCCAGGGGCTGTGGCCCTGAGTGGCCCTGAGTGGCCGGCTGCCTGCAAAATATCCGAACGGACGAGGATATGTCCCAGACCCAACCTGCCCCCACCTCAAACCTGTGCTGCCCTGAAAGTCCCAAGGGAACCCTACAAACTGACATCAGGAACCTGGGCTGGCCACTTTTCTTTCCCAGGGAAAAGGGCCGGTCTTTGTCTCCAGGGGCTGTGGCCCTGAGTGGCCGGCTGCCTGCAAAATATCCGAACGGACGAGGATATGTCCCAGACCCAACCTGCCCCCACCTCAAACCTGTGCTGCCCTGAAAGTCCTAAGGGAACCCTACACACTGACATCAGGAACCTGGGCTGGCCACTTTTCTTTCCCAGGGAAAAGGGCCGGTCTTTGTCTCCAGGGGCTGTGGCCCTGAGTGGCCGGCTGCCTGCAAAATATCCGAACGGACGAGGATATGTCCCAGACCCAACCTGCCCCCACCTCAAACCTGTGCTGCCCTGACAGTCCCAAGGGAACCCTACAAACTGATATCAGGAACCTGGGCTGGCCACTTTTCTTTCCCAGGGAAAAGAGCCGGTCTTTGTCTCCAGGGGCTGTGGCCCTGAGTGGCCGGCTGCCTGCAAAATATCCGAACGGACGAGGATATGTCCCAGACCCAACCTGCCCCCACCTCAAACCTGTGCTGCCCTGAAAGTCCTAAGGGAACCCTACAAACTGACATCAGGAACCTGGGCTGGCCACTTTTCTTTCCCAGGGAAAAGGGCCGGTCTTTGTCTCCAGGGGCTGTGGCCCTGAGTGGCCGGCTGCCTGCAAAATATCCGAACGGACGAGGATATGTCCCAGACCCAACCTGCCCCCACCTCAAACCTGTGCTGCCCTGAAAGTCCTAAGGGAACCCTACAAACTGACATCAGGAACCTGGGCTGGCCACTTTTCTTTCCCAGGGAAAAGGGCCGGTCTTTGTCTCCAGGGGCTGTGGCCCTGAGTGGCCGTGAGTGGCCGGCTGCCTGCAAAATATCCGAACGGACGAGGTTAAGTCCCAGACCCAACCTGCCCCACCTCAAACCTGTGCTGCCCTGAAAGTCCTAAGGGAACCCTACAAACTGACATCAGGAACCTGGGCTGGCCACTTTTCTTTCCCAGGGAAAAGGGCCGGTCTTTGTCTCCAGGGGCTGTGGCCCTGAGTGGCCGGCTGCCTGCAAAATATCCGAACGGACGAGGATATGTCCCAGACCCAACCTGCCCCCACCTCAAACCTGTGCTGCCCTGAAAGTCCTAAGGGAACCCTACAAACTGACATCAGGAACCTGGGCTGGCCACTTTTCTTTCCCAGGGAAAAGGGCCGGTCTTTGTCTCCAGGGGCTGTGGCCCTGAGTGGCCGGCTGCCTGCAAAATATCCGAACGGACGAGGATATGTCCCAGACCCAACCTGCCCCCACCTCAAACCTGTGCTGCCCTGAAAGTCCTAAGGGAACCCTACAAACTGACATCAGGAACCTGGGCTGGCCACTTTTCTTTCCCAGGGAAAAGGGCCGGTCTTTGTCTCCAGGGGCTGTGGCCCTGAGTGGCCGTGAGTGGCCGGCTGCCTGCAAAATATCCGAACGGACGAGGATATGTCCCAGACCCAACCTGCCCCCACCTCAAACCTGTGCTGCCCTGAAAGTCCTAAGGGAACCCTACAAACTGACATCAGGAACCTGGGCTGGCCACTTTTCTTTCCCAGGGAAAAGGGCCCGTCATTGTCCCCAGGGGCTGTGGCCCTGAGTGGCCGGCTGCCTGCAAAATATCCGAACGGACGAGGATATGTCCCAGACCCAACCTGCCCCCACCTCAAACCTGTGCTGCCCTGAAAGTCCTAAGGGAACCCTACAAACTGACATCAGGAACCTGGGCTGGCCACTTTTCTTTCCCAGGGAAAAGGGCCGGTCTTTGTCTCCAGGGGCTGTGGCCCTGAGTGGCCGTGAGTGGCCGGCTGCCTGCAAAATATCCGAACTGACGAGGATATGTCCCAGACCCAACCTGCCCCCACCTCAAACCTGTGCTGCCCTGAAAGTCCTAAGGGAACCCTACAAACTGACATCAGGAACCTGGGCTGGCCACTTTTCTTTCCCAGGGAAAAGGGCCGGTCTTTGTCTCCAGGGGCTGTGGCCCTGAGTGGCCGTGAGTGGCCGGCTGCCTGCAAAATATCCGAACGGACGAGGATATGTCCCAGACCCAACCTGCCCCCACCTCAAACCTGTGCTGCCCTGAAAGTCCTAAGGGAACCCTACAAACTGACATCAGGAACCTGGGCTGGCCACTTTTCTTTCCCAGGGAAAAGGGCCGGTCTTTGTCTCCAGGGGCTGTGGCCCTGAGTGGCCGTGAGTGGCCGGCTGCCTGCAAAATATCCGAACGGACGAGGATATGTCCCAGACCCAACCTGCCCCCACCTCAAACCTGTGCTGCCCTGAAAGTCCTAAGGGAACCCTACAAACTGACATCAGGAACCTGGGCTGGCCACTTTTCTTTCCCAGGGAAAAGGGCCGGTCTTTGTCTCCAGGGGCTGTGGCCCTGAGTGGCCCTGAGTGGCCGGCTGCCTGCAAAATATCCGAACGGACGAGGATATGTCCCAGACCCAACCTGCCCCCACCTCAAACCTGTGCTGCCCTGAAAGTCCTAAGGGAACCCTACAAACTGACATCAGGAACCTGGGCTGGCCACTTTTCTTTCCCAGGGAAAAGGGCCGGTCTTTGTCTCCAGGGGCTGTGGCCCTGAGTGGCCCTGAGTGGCCGGCTGCCTGCAAAATATCCGAACGGACGAGGATATGTCCCAGACCCAACCTGCCCCCACCTCAAACCTGTGCTGCCCTGAAAGTCCTAAGGGAACCCTACAAACTGACATCAGGAACCTGGGCTGGCCACTTTTCTTTCCCAGGGAAAAGGGCCGGTCTTTGTCTCCAGGGGCTGTGGCCCTGAGTGGCCCTGAGTGGCCGGCTGCCTGCAAAATATCCGAACGGACGAGGATATGTCCCAGACCCAACCTGCCCCCACCTCAAACCTGTGCTGCCCTGAAAGTCCCAAGGGAACCCTACAAACTGACATCAGGAACCTGGGCTGGCCACTTTTCTTTCCCAGGGAAAAGGGCCGGTCTTTGTCTCCAGGGGCTGTGGCCCTGAGTGGCCGGCTGCCTGCAAAATATCCGAACGGACGAGGATATGTCCCAGACCCAACCTGCCCCCACCTCAAACCTGTGCTGCCCTGAAAGTCCTAAGGGAACCCTACACACTGACATCAGGAACCTGGGCTGGCCACTTTTCTTTCCCAGGGAAAAGGGCCGGTCTTTGTCTCCAGGGGCTGTGGCCCTGAGTGGCCGGCTGCCTGCAAAATATCCGAACGGACGAGGATATGTCCCAGACCCAACCTGCCCCCACCTCAAACCTGTGCTGCCCTGACAGTCCTAAGGGAACCCTACAAACTGACATCAGGAACCTGGGCTGGCCACTTTTCTTTCCCAGGGAAAAGGGCCGGTCTTTGTCTCCAGGGGCTGTGGCCCTGAGTGGCCCTGAGTGGCCGGCTGCCTGCAAAATATCCGAACGGACGAGGATATGTCCCAGACCCAACCTGCCCCCACCTCAAACCTGTGCTGCCCTGAAAGTCCTAAGGGAACCCTACAAACTGACATCAGGAACCTGGGCTGGCCACTTTTCTTTCCCAGGGAAAAGGGCCGGTCTTTGTCTCCAGGGGCTGTGGCCCTGAGTGGCCGTGAGTGGCCGGCTGCCTGCAAAATATCCGAACGGACGAGGATATGTCCCAGACCCAACCTGCCCCCACCTCAAACCTGTGCTGCCCTGAAAGTCCTAAGGGAACCCTACAAACTGACATCAGGAACCTGGGCTGGCCACTTTTCTTTCCCAGGGAAAAGGGCCGGTCTTTGTCTCCAGGGGCTGTGGCCCTGAGTGGCCCTGAGTGGCCGGCTGCCTGCAAAATATCCGAACGGACGAGGATATGTCCCAGACCCAACCTGCCCCCACCTCAAACCTGTGCTGCCCTGAAAGTCCCAAGGGAACCCTACAAACTGACATCAGGAACCTGGGCTGGCCACTTTTCTTTCCCAGGGAAAAGGGCCGGTCTTTGTCTCCAGGGGCTGTGGCCCTGAGTGGCCGGCTGCCTGCAAAATATCCGAACGGACGAGGATATGTCCCAGACCCAACCTGCCCCCACCTCAAACCTGTGCTGCCCTGAAAGTCCTAAGGGAACCCTACACACTGACATCAGGAACCTGGGCTGGCCACTTTTCTTTCCCAGGGAAAAGGGCCGGTCTTTGTCTCCAGGGGCTGTGGCCCTGAGTGGCCGGCTGCCTGCAAAATATCCGAACGGACGAGGATATGTCCCAGACCCAACCTGCCCCCACCTCAAACCTGTGCTGCCCTGACAGTCCCAAGGGAACCCTACAAACTGATATCAGGAACCTGGGCTGGCCACTTTTCTTTCCCAGGGAAAAGAGCCGGTCTTTGTCTCCAGGGGCTGTGGCCCTGAGTGGCCGGCTGCCTGCAAAATATCCGAACGGACGAGGATATGTCCCAGACCCAACCTGCCCCCACCTCAAACCTGTGCTGCCCTGAAAGTCCTAAGGGAACCCTACAAACTGACATCAGGAACCTGGGCTGGCCACTTTTCTTTCCCAGGGAAAAGGGCCGGTCTTTGTCTCCAGGGGCTGTGGCCCTGAGTGGCCGGCTGCCTGCAAAATATCCGAACGGACGAGGATATGTCCCAGACCCAACCTGCCCCCACCTCAAACCTGTGCTGCCCTGAAAGTCCTAAGGGAACCCTACAAACTGACATCAGGAACCTGGGCTGGCCACTTTTCTTTCCCAGGGAAAAGGGCCGGTCTTTGTCTCCAGGGGCTGTGGCCCTGAGTGGCCGGCTGCCTGCAAAATATCCGAACGGACGAGGATATGTCCCAGACCCAACCTGCCCCCACCTCAAACCTGTGCTGCCCTGAAAGTCCTAAGGGAACCCTACAAACTGACATCAGGAACCTGGGCTGGCCACTTTTCTTTCCCAGGGAAAAGGGCCGGTCTTTGTCTCCAGGGGCTGTGGCCCTGAGTGGCCGGCTGCCTGCAAAATATCCGAACGGACGAGGATATGTCCCAGACCCAACCTGCCCCCACCTCAAACCTGTGCTGCCCTGACAGTCCTAAGGGAACCTTACAAACTGACATCAGGAACCTGGGCTGGACACTTTTCTTTCCCAGGGAAAAGGGCCGGTCTTTGTCTCCAGGGGCTGTGGCCCTGAGTGGCCGGCTGCCTGCAAAATATCCGAACGGACGAGGATATGTCCCAGACCCAACCTGCCCTCACCTCAAACCTGTGCTGCCCTGAAAGTCCTAAGGGAACCCTACACACTGACATCAGGAACCTGGGCTGGCCACTTTTCTTTCCCAGGGAAAAGGGCCGGTCTTTGTCTCCAGGGGCTGTGGCCCTGAGTGGCCGGCTGCCTGCAAAATATCCGAACGGACGAGGATATGTCCCAGACCCAACCTGCCCTCACCTCAAACCTGTGCTGCCCTGACAGTCCCAAGAGAACCCTACAAACTGACATCAGGAACCTGGGCTGGCCACTTTTCTTTCCCAGGGAAAAGGGCCGGTCTTTGTCTCCAGGGGCTGTGGCCCTGAGTGGCCGGCTGCCTGCAAAATATCCGAACGGACGAGGATATGTCCCAGACCCAACCTGCCCCCACCTCAAACCTGTGCTGCCCTGAAAGTCCTAAGGGAACCCTACAAACTGACATCAGGAACCTGGGCTGGCCACTTTTCTTTCCCAGGGAAAAGGGCCGGTCTTTGTCTCCAGGGGCTGTGGCCCTGAGTGGCCGGCTGCCTGCAAAATATCCGAACGGACGAGGATATGTCCCAGACCCAACCTGCCCCCACCTCAAACCTGTGCTGCCCTGAAAGTCCTAAGGGAACCCTACAAACTGACATCAGGAACCTGGGCTGGCCACTTTTCTTTCCCAGGGAAAAGGGCCGGTCTTTGTCTCCAGGGGCTGTGGCCCTGAGTGGCCCTGAGTGGCCGGCTGCCTGCAAAATATCCGAACGGACGAGGATATGTCCCAGACCCAACCTGCCCCCACCTCAAACCTGTGCTGCCCTGAAAGTCCTAAGGGAACCCTACAAACTGACATCAGGAACCTGGGCTGGCCACTTTTCTTTCCCAGGGAAAAGGGCCGGTCTTTGTCTCCAGGGGCTGTGGCCTTGAGTGGCCGGCTGCCTGCAAAATATCTGAACAGACGAGGATATGTCCCAGACCCAACCTGCCCTCACCTCAAACCTGTGCTGCCCTGAAAGTCCTAAGGGAACCCTACAAACTGACATCAGGAACCTGGGCTGGCCACTTTTCTTTCCCAGGGAAAAGGGCTGGTCATTGTCCCCAGGGGCTGTGGCCCTGAGTGGCCGGCTGCCTGCAAAATATCCGAACGGACGAGGATATGTCCCAGACCCAACCTGCCCCCACCTCAAACCTGTGCTGCCCTGAAAGTCCTAAGGGAACCCTACAAACTGACATCAGGAACCTGGGCTGGCCACTTTTCTTTCCCAGGGAAAAGGGCCGGTCTTTGTCTCCAGGGGCTGTGGCCCTGAGTGGCCCTGAGTGGCCGGCTGCCTGCAAAATATCCGAACGGACGAGGATATGTCCCAGACCCAACCTGCCCCCACCTCAAACCTGTGCTGCCCTGAAAGTCCTAAGGGAACCCTACAAACTGACATCAGGAACCTGGGCTGGCCACTTTTCTTTCCCAGGGAAAAGGGCCGGTCTTTGTCTCCAGGGGCTGTGGCCCTGAGTGGCCGGCTGCCTGCAAAATATCCGAACGGACGAGGATATGTCCCAGACCCAACCTGCCCCCACCTCAAACCTGTGCTGCCCTGAAAGTCCTAAGGGAACCCTACAAACTGACATCAGGAACCTGGGCTGGCCACTTTTCTTTCCCAGGGAAAAGGGCCGGTCTTTGTCTCCAGGGGCCGTGGCCCTGAGTGGCCCTGAGTGGCCGGCTGCCTGCAAAATATCCGAACGGACGAGGATATGTCCCAGACCCAACCTGCCCCCACCTCAAACCTGTGCTGCCCTGAAAGTCCTAAGGGAACCCTACAAACTGACATCAGGAACCTGGGCTGGCCACTTTTCTTTCCCAGGGAAAAGGGCCGGTCTTTGTCTCCAGGGGCTGTGGCCCTGAGTGGCCCTGAGTGGCCGGCTGCCTGCAAAATATCCGAACGGACGAGGATATGTCCCAGACCCAACCTGCCCCCACCTCAAACCTGTGCTGCCCTGAAAGTCCTAAGGGAACCCTACAAACTGACATCAGGAACCTGGGCTGGCCACTTTTCTTTCCCAGGGAAAAGGGCCGGTCTTTGTCTCCAGGGGCTGTGGCCCTGAGTGGCCGGCTGCCTGCAAAATATCCGAACGGACGAGGATATGTCCCAGACCCAACCTGCCCCCACCTCAAACCTGTGGTGCCCTGAAAGTCCTAAGGGAACCCTACAAACTGACATCAGGAACCTGGGCTGGCCACTTTTCTTTCCCAGGGAAAAGGGCCGGTCTTTGTCTCCAGGGGCTGTGGCCCTGAGTGGCCGGCTGCCTGCAAAATATCCGAACGGACGAGGATATGTCCCAGACCCAACCTGCCCTCACCTCAAACCTGTGCTGCCCTGAAAGTCCTAAGGGAACCCTACAAACTGACATCAGTAACCTGGGCTGGCCACTTTTCTTTCCCAGGGAAAAGGGCTGGTCATTGTCCCCAGGGGCTGTGGCCCTGAGTGGCCGGCTGCCTGCAAAATATCCGAACGGACGAGGATATGTCCCAGACCCAACCTGCCCCCACCTCAAACCTGTGCTGCCCTGAAAGTCCTAAGGGAACCCTACAAACTGACATCAGGAACCTGGGCTGGCCACTTTTCTTTCCCAGGGAAAAGGGCCGGTCTTTGTCTCCAGGGGCTGTGGCCCTGAGTGGCCCTGAGTGGCCGGCTGCCTGCAAAATATCCGAACGGACGAGGATATGTCCCAGACCCAACCTGCCCCCACCTCAAACCTGTGCTGCCCTGAAAGTCCCAAGGGAACCCTACAAACTGACATCAGGAACCTGGGCTGGCCACTTTTCTTTCCCAGGGAAAAGGGCCGGTCTTTGTCTCCAGGGGCTGTGGCCCTGAGTGGCCGGCTGCCTGCAAAATATCCGAACGGACGAGGATATGTCCCAGACCCAACCTGCCCCCACCTCAAACCTGTGCTGCCCTGAAAGTCCTAAGGGAACCCTACACACTGACATCAGGAACCTGGGCTGGCCACTTTTCTTTCCCAGGGAAAAGGGCCGGTCTTTGTCTCCAGGGGCTGTGGCCCTGAGTGGCCGGCTGCCTGCAAAATATCCGAACGGACGAGGATATGTCCCAGACCCAACCTGCCCCCACCTCAAACCTGTGCTGCCCTGACAGTCCTAAGGGAACCCTACAAACTGACATCAGGAACCTGGGCTGGCCACTTTTCTTTCCCAGGGAAAAGGGCCGGTCTTTGTCTCCAGGGGCTGTGGCCCTGAGTGGCCGTGAGTGGCCGGCTGCCTGCAAAATATCCGAACGGACGAGGATATGTCCCAGACCCAACCTGCCCCCACCTCAAACCTGTGCTGCCCTGAAAGTCCTAAGGGAACCCTACAAACTGACATCAGGAACCTGGGCTGGCCACTTTTCTTTCCCAGGGAAAAGGGCCGGTCTTTGTCTCCAGGGGCTGTGGCCCTGAGTGGCCGTGAGTGGCCGGCTGCCTGCAAAATATCCGAACGGACGAGGATATGTCCCAGACCCAACCTGCCCCCACCTCAAACCTGTGCTGCCCTGAAAGTCCTAAGGGAACCCTACAAACTGACATCAGGAACCTGGGCTGGCCACTTTTCTTTCCCAGGGAAAAGGGCCGGTCTTTGTCTCCAGGGGCTGTGGCCCTGAGTGGCCCTGAGTGGCCGGCTGCCTGCAAAATATCCGAACGGACGAGGATATGTCCCAGACCCAACCTGCCCCCACCTCAAACCTGTGCTGCCCTGAAAGTCCCAAGGGAACCCTACAAACTGACATCAGGAACCTGGGCTGGCCACTTTTCTTTCCCAGGGAAAAGGGCCGGTCTTTGTCTCCAGGGGCTGTGGCCCTGAGTGGCCGGCTGCCTGCAAAATATCCGAACGGACGAGGATATGTCCCAGACCCAACCTGCCCCCACCTCAAACCTGTGCTGCCCTGAAAGTCCTAAGGGAACCCTACACACTGACATCAGGAACCTGGGCTGGCCACTTTTCTTTCCCAGGGAAAAGGGCCGGTCTTTGTCTCCAGGGGCTGTGGCCCTGAGTGGCCGGCTGCCTGCAAAATATCCGAACGGACGAGGATATGTCCCAGACCCAACCTGCCCCCACCTCAAACCTGTGCTGCCCTGACAGTCCCAAGGGAACCCTACAAACTGATATCAGGAACCTGGGCTGGCCACTTTTCTTTCCCAGGGAAAAGAGCCGGTCTTTGTCTCCAGGGGCTGTGGCCCTGAGTGGCCGGCTGCCTGCAAAATATCCGAACGGACGAGGATATGTCCCAGACCCAACCTGCCCCCACCTCAAACCTGTGCTGCCCTGAAAGTCCTAAGGGAACCCTACAAACTGACATCAGGAACCTGGGCTGGCCACTTTTCTTTCCCAGGGAAAAGGGCCGGTCTTTGTCTCCAGGGGCTGTGGCCCTGAGTGGCCGGCTGCCTGCAAAATATCCGAACGGACGAGGATATGTCCCAGACCCAACCTGCCCCCACCTCAAACCTGTGCTGCCCTGAAAGTCCTAAGGGAACCCTACAAACTGACATCAGGAACCTGGGCTGGCCACTTTTCTTTCCCAGGGAAAAGGGCCGGTCTTTGTCTCCAGGGGCTGTGGCCCTGAGTGGCCGGCTGCCTGCAAAATATCCGAACGGACGAGGATATGTCCCAGACCCAACCTGCCCCCACCTCAAACCTGTGCTGCCCTGAAAGTCCTAAGGGAACCCTACAAACTGACATCAGGAACCTGGGCTGGCCACTTTTCTTTCCCAGGGAAAAGGGCCGGTCTTTGTCTCCAGGGGCTGTGGCCCTGAGTGGCCGGCTGCCTGCAAAATATCCGAACGGACGAGGATATGTCCCAGACCCAACCTGCCCCCACCTCAAACCTGTGCTGCCCTGAAAGTCCTAAGGGAACCCTACAAACTGACATCAGGAACCTGGGCTGGCCACTTTTCTTTCCCAGGGAAAAGGGCCGGTCTTTGTCTCCAGGGGCTGTGGCCCTGAGTGGCCGGCTGCCTGCAAAATATCCGAACGGACGAGGATATGTCCCAGACCCAACCTGCCCCCACCTCAAACCTGTGCTGCCCTGACAGTCCTAAGGGAACCTTACAAACTGACATCAGGAACCTGGGCTGGACACTTTTCTTTCCCAGGGAAAAGGGCCGGTCTTTGTCTCCAGGGGCTGTGGCCCTGAGTGGCCGGCTGCCTGCAAAATATCCGAACGGACGAGGATATGTCCCAGACCCAACCTGCCCTCACCTCAAACCTGTGCTGCCCTGAAAGTCCTAAGGGAACCCTACACACTGACATCAGGAACCTGGGCTGGCCACTTTTCTTTCCCAGGGAAAAGGGCCGGTCTTTGTCTCCAGGGGCTGTGGCCCTGAGTGGCCGGCTGCCTGCAAAATATCCGAACGGACGAGGATATGTCCCAGACCCAACCTGCCCTCACCTCAAACCTGTGCTGCCCTGACAGTCCCAAGAGAACCCTACAAACTGACATCAGGAACCTGGGCTGGCCACTTTTCTTTCCCAGGGAAAAGGGCCGGTCTTTGTCTCCAGGGGCTGTGGCCCTGAGTGGCCGGCTGCCTGCAAAATATCCGAACGGACGAGGATATGTCCCAGACCCAACCTGCCCCCACCTCAAACCTGTGCTGCCCTGAAAGTCCTAAGGGAACCCTACAAACTGACATCAGGAACCTGGGCTGGCCACTTTTCTTTCCCAGGGAAAAGGGCCGGTCTTTGTCTCCAGGGGCTGTGGCCCTGAGTGGCCGGCTGCCTGCAAAATATCCGAACGGACGAGGATATGTCCCAGACCCAACCTGCCCCCACCTCAAACCTGTGCTGCCCTGAAAGTCCTAAGGGAACCCTACAAACTGACATCAGGAACCTGGGCTGGCCACTTTTCTTTCCCAGGGAAAAGGGCCGGTCTTTGTCTCCAGGGGCTGTGGCCCTGAGTGGCCCTGAGTGGCCGGCTGCCTGCAAAATATCCGAACGGACGAGGATATGTCCCAGACCCAACCTGCCCCCACCTCAAACCTGTGCTGCCCTGAAAGTCCTAAGGGAACCCTACAAACTGACATCAGGAACCTGGGCTGGCCACTTTTCTTTCCCAGGGAAAAGGGCCGGTCTTTGTCTCCAGGGGCTGTGGCCTTGAGTGGCCGGCTGCCTGCAAAATATCTGAACAGACGAGGATATGTCCCAGACCCAACCTGCCCTCACCTCAAACCTGTGCTGCCCTGAAAGTCCTAAGGGAACCCTACAAACTGACATCAGGAACCTGGGCTGGCCACTTTTCTTTCCCAGGGAAAAGGGCTGGTCATTGTCCCCAGGGGCTGTGGCCCTGAGTGGCCGGCTGCCTGCAAAATATCCGAACGGACGAGGATATGTCCCAGACCCAACCTGCCCCCACCTCAAACCTGTGCTGCCCTGAAAGTCCTAAGGGAACCCTACAAACTGACATCAGGAACCTGGGCTGGCCACTTTTCTTTCCCAGGGAAAAGGGCCGGTCTTTGTCTCCAGGGGCTGTGGCCCTGAGTGGCCCTGAGTGGCCGGCTGCCTGCAAAATATCCGAACGGACGAGGATATGTCCCAGACCCAACCTGCCCCCACCTCAAACCTGTGCTGCCCTGAAAGTCCTAAGGGAACCCTACAAACTGACATCAGGAACCTGGGCTGGCCACTTTTCTTTCCCAGGGAAAAGGGCCGGTCTTTGTCTCCAGGGGCTGTGGCCCTGAGTGGCCGGCTGCCTGCAAAATATCCGAACGGACGAGGATATGTCCCAGACCCAACCTGCCCCCACCTCAAACCTGTGCTGCCCTGAAAGTCCTAAGGGAACCCTACAAACTGACATCAGGAACCTGGGCTGGCCACTTTTCTTTCCCAGGGAAAAGGGCCGGTCTTTGTCTCCAGGGGCCGTGGCCCTGAGTGGCCCTGAGTGGCCGGCTGCCTGCAAAATATCCGAACGGACGAGGATATGTCCCAGACCCAACCTGCCCCCACCTCAAACCTGTGCTGCCCTGAAAGTCCTAAGGGAACCCTACAAACTGACATCAGGAACCTGGGCTGGCCACTTTTCTTTCCCAGGGAAAAGGGCCGGTCTTTGTCTCCAGGGGCTGTGGCCCTGAGTGGCCCTGAGTGGCCGGCTGCCTGCAAAATATCCGAACGGACGAGGATATGTCCCAGACCCAACCTGCCCCCACCTCAAACCTGTGCTGCCCTGAAAGTCCTAAGGGAACCCTACAAACTGACATCAGGAACCTCGGCTGGCCACTTTTCTTTCCCAGGGAAAAGGGCCGGTCTTTGTCTCCAGGGGCTGTGGCCCTGAGTGGCCCTGAGTGGCCGGCTGCCTGCAAAATATCCGAACGGACGAGGATATGTCCCAGACCCAACCTGCCCCCACCTCAAACCTGTGCTGCCCTGAAAGTCCTAAGGGAACCCTACAAACTGACATCAGGAACCTGGGCTGGCCACTTTTCTTTCCCAGGGAAAAGGGCCGGTCTTTGTCTCCAGGGGCTGTGGCCCTGAGTGGCCGGCTGCCTGCAAAATATCCGAACGGACGAGGATATGTCCCAGACCCAACCTGCCCCCACCTCAAACCTGTGCTGCCCTGAAAGTCCTAAGGGAACCCTACAAACTGACATCAGGAACCTGGGCTGGCCACTTTTCTTTCCCAGGGAAAAGGGCCGGTCTTTGTCTCCAGGGGCTGTGGCCCTGAGTGGCCCTGAGTGGCCGGCTGCCTGCAAAATATCCGAACGGACGAGGATATGTCCCAGACCCAACCTGCCCCCACCTCAAACCTGTGCTGCCCTGAAAGTCCTAAGGGAACCCTACAAACTGACATCAGGAACCTGGGCTGGCCACTTTTCTTTCCCAGGGAAAAGGGCCGGTCTTTGTCTCCAGGGGCTGTGGCCCTGAGTGGCCGGCTGCCTGCAAAATATCCGAACGGACGAGGATATGTCCCAGACCCAACCTGCCCTCACCTCAAACCTGTGCTGCCCTGAAAGTCCTAAGGGAACCCTACAAACTGACATCAGTAACCTGGGCTGGCCACTTTTCTTTCCCAGGGAAAAGGGCTGGTCATTGTCCCCAGGGGCTGTGGCCCTGAGTGGCCGGCTGCCTGCAAAATATCCGAACGGACGAGGATATGTCCCAGACCCAACCTGCCCCCACCTCAAACCTGTGCTGCCCTGAAAGTCCTAAGGGAACCCTACAAACTGACATCAGGAACCTGGGCTGGCCACTTTTCTTTCCCAGGGAAAAGGGCCGGTCTTTGTCTCCAGGGGCTGTGGCCCTGAGTGGCCGGCTGCCTGCAAAATATCCGAACGGACGAGGATATGTCCCAGACCCAACCTGCCCCCACCTCAAACCTGTGCTGCCCTGAAAGTCCTAAGGGAACCCTACAAACTGACATCAGGAACCTGGGCTGGCCACTTTTCTTTCCCAGGGAAAAGGGCCGGTCTTTGTCTCCAGGGGCTGTGGCCCTGAGTGGCCGGCTGCCTGCAAAATATCCGAACGGACGAGGATATGTCCCAGACCCAACCTGCCCCCACCTCAAACCTGTGCTGCCCTGAAAGTCCTAAGGGAACCCTACAAACTGACATCAGGAACCTGGGCTGGCCACTTTTCTTTCCCAGGGAAAAGGGCCGGTCTTTGTCTCCAGGGGCTGTGGCCCTGAGTGGCCGGCTGCCTGCAAAATATCCGAACGGACGAGGATATGTCCCAGACCCAACCTGCCCCCACCTCAAACCTGTGCTGCCCTGAAAGTCCTAAGGGAACCCTACAAACTGACATCAGGAACCTGGGCTGACCACTTTTCTTTCCCAGGGAAAAGGGCCGGTCTTTGTCTCCAGGGGCTGTGGCCCTGAGTGGCCCTGAGTGGCCGGCTGCCTGCAAAATATCCGAACGGACGAGGATATGTCCCAGACCCAACCTGCCCCCACCTCAAACCTGTGCTGCCCTGAAAGTCCTAAGGGAACCCTACAAACTGACATCAGGAACCTGGGCTGGCCACTTTTCTTTCCCAGGGAAAAGGGCCGGTCTTTGTCTCCAGGGGCTGTGGCCCTGAGTGGCCCTGAGTGGCCGGCTGCCTGCAAAATATCCAAACGGACGAGGATATGTCCCAGACCCAACCTGCCCCCACCTCAAACCTGTGCTGCCCTGAAAGTCCTAAGGGAACCCTACAAACTGACATCAGGAACCTGGGCTGGCCACTTTTCTTTCCCAGGGAAAAGGGCCGGTCTTTGTCTCCAGGGGCTGTGGCCCTGAGTGGCCGGCTGCCTGCAAAATATCCGAACGGACGAGGATATGTCCCAGACCCAACCTGCCCCCACCTCAAACCTGTGCTGCCCTGACAGTCCCAAGGGAACCCTACAAACTGATATCAGGAACCTGGGCTGGCCACTTTTCTTTCCCAGGGAAAAGAGCCGGTCTTTGTCTCCAGGGGCTGTGGCCCTGAGTGGCCGGCTGCCTGCAAAATATCCGAACGGACGAGGATATGTCCCAGACCCAACCTGCCCCCACCTCAAACCTGTGCTGCCCTGAAAGTCCTAAGGGAACCCTACAAACTGACATCAGGAACCTGGGCTGGCCACTTTTCTTTCCCAGGGAAAAGGGCCGGTCTTTGTCTCCAGGGGCTGTGGCCCTGAGTGGCCGGCTGCCTGCAAAATATCCGAACGGACGAGGATATGTCCCAGACCCAACCTGCCCCCACCTCAAACCTGTGCTGCCCTGAAAGTCCTAAGGGAACCCTACAAACTGACATCAGGAACCTGGGCTGGCCACTTTTCTTTCCCAGGGAAAAGGGCCGGTCTTTGTCTCCAGGGGCTGTGGCCCTGAGTGGCCCTGAGTGGCCGGCTGCCTGCAAAATATCCGAACGGACGAGGATATGTCCCAGACCCAACCTGCCCCCACCTCAAACCTGTGCTGCCCTGAAAGTCCTAAGGGAACCCTACAAACTGACATCAGGAACCTGGGCTGGCCACTTTTCTTTCCCAGGGAAAAGGGCCGGTCTTTGTCTCCAGGGGCTGTGGCCCTGAGTGGCCGGCTGCCTGCAAAATATCCGAACGGACGAGGATATGTCCCAGACCCAACCTGCCCCCACCTCAAACCTGTGCTGCCCTGAAAGTCCTAAGGGAACCCTACAAACTGACATCAGGAACCTGGGCTGGCCACTTTTCTTTCCCAGGGAAAAGGGCCGGTCTTTGTCTCCAGGGGCTGTGGCCCTGAGTGGCCCTGAGTGGCCGGCTGCCTGCAAAATATCCGAACGGACGAGGATATGTCCCAGACCCAACCTGCCCCCACCTCAAACCTGTGCTGCCCTGAAAGTCCTAAGGGAACCCTACAAACTGACATCAGGAACCTGGGCTGGCCACTTTTCTTTCCCAGGGAAAAGGGCCGGTCTTTGTCTCCAGGGGCTGTGGCCCTGAGTGGCCGGCTGCCTGCAAAATATCCGAACGGACGAGGATATGTCCCAGACCCAACCTGCCCCCACCTCAAACCTGTGCTCCCCTGAAAGTCCTAAGGGAACCCTACAAACTGACATCAGGAACCTGGGCTGGCCACTTTTCTTTCCCAGGGAAAAGGGCCGGTCTTTGTCTCCAGGGGCTGTGGCCCTGAGTGGCCGGCTGCCTGCAAAATATCCGAACGGACGAGGATATGTCCCAGACCCAACCTGCCCCCACCTCAAACCTGTGCTGCCCTGAAAGTCCTAAGGGAACCCTACAAACTGACATCAGGAACCTGGGCTGGCCACTTTTCTTTCCCAGGGAAAAGGGCCGGTCTTTGTCTCCAGGGGCTGTGGCCCTGAGTGGCCGGCTGCCTGCAAAATATCCGAACGGACGAGGATATGTCCCAGACCCAACCTGCCCCCACCTCAAACCTGTGCTGCCCTGAAAGTCCTAAGGGAACCCTACAAACTGACATCAGGAACCTGGGCTGGCCACTTTTCTTTCCCAGGGAAAAGGGCCGGTCTTTGTCTCCAGGGGCTGTGGCCCTGAGTGGCCGGCTGCCTGCAAAATATCCGAACGGACGAGGATATGTCCCAGACCCAACCTGCCCCCACCTCAAACCTGTGCTGCCCTGAAAGTCCTAAGGGAACCCTACAAACTGACATCAGGAACCTGGGCTGGCCACTTTTCTTTCCCAGGGAAAAGGGCCGGTCTTTGTCTCCAGGGGCTGTGGCCCTGAGTGGCCGGCTGCCTGCAAAATATCCGAACGGACGAGGATATGTCCCAGACCCAACCTGCCCCCACCTCAAACCTGTGCTGCCCTGAAAGTCCTAAGGGAACCCTACAAACTGACATCAGGAACCTGGGCTGGCCACTTTTCTTTCCCAGGGAAAAGGGCCGGTCTTTGTCTCCAGGGGCTGTGGCCCTGAGTGGCCGGCTGCCTGCAAAATATCCGAACGGACGAGGATATGTCCCAGACCCAACCTGCCCCCACCTCAAACCTGTGCTGCCCTGAAAGTCCTAAGGGAACCCTACAAACTGACATCAGGAACCTGGGCTGGCCACTTTTCTTTCCCAGGGAAAAGGGCCGGTCTTTGTCTCCAGGGGCTGTGGCCCTGAGTGGCCGGCTGCCTGCAAAATATCCGAACGGACGAGGATATGTCCCAGACCCAACCTGCCCCCACCTCAAACCTGTGCTGCCCTGAAAGTCCTAAGGGAACCCTACAAACTGACATCAGGAACCTGGGCTGGCCACTTTTCTTTCCCAGGGAAAAGGGCCGGTCTTTGTCTCCAGGGGCTGTGGCCCTGAGTGGCCGTGAGTGGCCGGCTGCCTGCAAAATATCCGAACGGACGAGGATATGTCCCAGACCCAACCTGCCCCCACCTCAAACCTGTGCTGCCCTGAAAGTCCTAAGGGAACCCTACAAACTGACATCAGGAACCTGGGCTGGCCACTTTTCTTTCCCAGGGAAAAGGGCCGGTCTTTGTCTCCAGGGGCTGTGGCCCTGAGTGGCCGGCTGCCTGCAAAATATCCGAACGGACGAGGATATGTCCCAGACCCAACCTGCCCCCACCTCAAACCTGTGCTGCCCTGAAAGTCCTAAGGGAACCCTACAAACTGACATCAGGAACCTGGGCTGGCCACTTTTCTTTCCCAGGGAAAAGGGCCGGTCTTTGTCTCCAGGGGCTGTGGCCCTGAGTGGCCCTGAGTGGCCGGCTGCCTGCAAAATATCCGAACGGACGAGGATATGTCCCAGACCCAACCTGCCCCCACCTCAAACCTGTGCTGCCCTGAAAGTCCTAAGGGAACCCTACAAACTGACATCAGGAACCTGGGCTGGCCACTTTTCTTTCCCAGGGAAAAGGGCCGGTCTTTGTCTCCAGGGGCTGTGGCCCTGAGTGGCCGGCTGCCTGCAAAATATCCGAACGGACGAGGATATGTCCCAGACCCAACCTGCCCCCACCTCAAACCTGTGCTCCCCTGAAAGTCCTAAGGGAACCCTACAAACTGACATCAGGAACCTGGGCTGGCCACTTTTCTTTCCCAGGGAAAAGGGCCGGTCTTTGTCTCCAGGGGCTGTGGCCCTGAGTGGCCCTGAGTGGCCGGCTGCCTGCAAAATATCCGAACGGACGAGGATATGTCCCAGACCCAACCTGCCCCCACCTCAAACCTGTGCTGCCCTGAAAGTCCTAAGGGAACCCTACAAACTGACATCAGGAACCTGGGCTGGCCACTTTTCTTTCCCAGGGAAAAGGGCCGGTCTTTGTCTCCAGGGGCTGTGGCCCTGAGTGGCCGGCTGCCTGCAAAATATCCGAACGGACGAGGATATGTCCCAGACCCAACCTGCCCCCACCTCAAACCTGTGCTGCCCTGAAAGTCCTAAGGGAACCCTACAAACTGACATCAGGAACCTGGGCTGGCCACTTTTCTTTCCCAGGGAAAAGGGCCGGTCTTTGTCTCCAGGGGCTGTGGCCCTGAGTGGCCGGCTGCCTGCAAAATATCCGAACGGACGAGGATATGTCCCAGACCCAACCTGCCCCCACCTCAAACCTGTGCTGCCCTGAAAGTCCTAAGGGAACCCTACAAACTGACATCAGGAACCTGGGCTGGCCACTTTTCTTTCCCAGGGAAAAGGGCCGGTCTTTGTCTCCAGGGGCTGTGGCCCTGAGTGGCCGTGAGTGGCCGGCTGCCGGCAAAATATCCGAACGGACGAGGATATGTCCCAGACCCAACCTGCCCCCACCTCAAACCTGTGCTGCCCTGAAAGTCCTAAGGGAACCCTACAAACTGACATCAGGAACCTGGGCTGGCCACTTTTCTTTCCCAGGGAAAAGGGCCGGTCTTTGTCTCCAGGGGCTGTGGCCCTGAGTGGCCGTGAGTGGCCGGCTGCCTGCAAAATATCCGAACGGACGAGGATATGTCCCAGACCCAACCTGCCCCCACCTCAAACCTGTGCTGCCCTGAAAGTCCTAAGGGAACCCTACAAACTGACATCAGGAACCTGGGCTGGCCACTTTTCTTTCCCAGGGAAAAGGGCCGGTCTTTGTCTCCAGGGGCTGTGGCCCTGAGTGGCTGGCAGCCTGCAAAATATCCGAACGGACGAGGATATGTCCCAGACCCAACCTGCCCCCACCTCAAACCTGTGCTGCCCTGAAAGTCCTAAGGGAACCCTACAAACTGACATCAGGAACCTGGGCTGGCCACTTTTCTTTCCCAGGGAAAAGGGCCGGTCTTTGTCTCCAGGGGCTGTGGCCCTGAGTGGCCGGCTGCCTGCAAAATATCCGAACGGACGAGGATATGTCCCAGACCCAACCTGCCCCCACCTCAAACCTGTGCTGCCCTGAAAGTCCTAAGGGAACCCTACAAACTGACATCAGGAACCTGGGCTGGCCACTTTTCTTTCCCAGGGAAAAGGGCCGGTCTTTGTCTCCAGGGGCTGTGGCCCTGAGTGGCTGGCAGCCTGCAAAATATCCGAACGGACGAGGATATGTCCCAGACCCAACCTGCCCCCACCTCAAACCTGTGCTGCCCTGAAAGTCCTAAGGGAACCCTACAAACTGACATCAGGAACCTGGGCTGGCCACTTTTCTTTCCCAGGGAAAAGGGCCGGTCTTTGTCTCCAGGGGCTGTGGCCCTGAGTGGCCGGCTGCCTGCAAAATATCCGAACGGACGAGGATATGTCCCAGACCCAACCTGCCCCCACCTCAAACCTGTGCTGCCCTGAAAGTCCTAAGGGAACCCTACAAACTGACATCAGGAACCTGGGCTGGCCACTTTTCTTTCCCAGGGAAAAGGGCCGGTCTTTGTCTCCAGGGGCTGTGGCCCTGAGTGGCCGTGAGTGGCCGGCTGCCTGCAAAATATCCGAACGGACGAGGATATGTCCCAGACCCAACCTGCCCCCACCTCAAACCTGTGCTGCCCTGAAAGTCCTAAGGGAACCCTACAAACTGACATCAGGAACCTGGGCTGGCCACTTTTCTTTCCCAGGGAAAAGGGCCGGTCTTTGTCTCCAGGGGCTGTGGCCCTGAGTGGCCGGCTGCCTGCAAAATATCCGAACGGACGAGGATATGTCCCAGACCCAACCTGCCCCCACCTCAAACCTGTGCTGCCCTGAAAGTCCTAAGGGAACCCTACAAACTGACATCAGGAACCTGGGCTGGCCACTTTTCTTTCCCAGGGAAAAGGGCCGGTCTTTGTCTCCAGGGGCTGTGGCCCTGAGTGGCCGTGAGTGGCCGGCTGCCTGCAAAATATCCGAACGGACGAGGATATGTCCCAGACCCAACCTGCCCCCACCTCAAACCTGTGCTGCCCTGAAAGTCCTAAGGGAACCCTACAAACTGACATCAGGAACCTGGGCTGGCCACTTTTCTTTCCCAGGGAAAAGGGCCGGTCTTTGTCTCCGGGGGCTGTGGCCCTGAGTGGCCGGCTGCCTGCAAAATATCCGAACGGACGAGGATATGTCCCAGACCCAACCTGCCCCCACCTCAAACCTGTGCTGCCCTGAAAGTCCTAAGGGAACCCTACAAACTGACATCAGGAACCTGGGCTGGCCACTTTTCTTTCCCAGGGAAAAGGGCCGGTCTTTGTCTCCAGGGGCTGTGGCCCTGAGTGGCCGGCTGCCTGCAAAATATCCGAACGGACGAGGATATGTCCCAGACCCAACCTGCCCCCACCTCAAACCTGTGCTGCCCTGAAAGTCCTAAGGGAACCCTACAAACTGACATCAGGAACCTGGGCTGGCCACTTTTCTTTCCCAGGGAAAAGGGCCGGTGTTTGTCTCCAGGGGCTGTGGCCCTGAGTGGCCGGCTGCCTGCAAAATATCCGAACGGACGAGGATATGTCCCAGACCCAACCTGCCCCCACCTCAAACCTGTGCTGCCCTGAAAGTCCTAAGGGAACCCTACAAACTGACATCAGGAACCTGGGCTGGCCACTTTTCTTTCCCAGGAAAAAGGGCCGGTCTTTGTCTCCAGGGGCTGTGGCCCTGAGTGGCCCTGAGTGGCCGGCTGCCTGCAAAATATCCGAACGGACGAGGATATGTCCCAGACCCAACCTGCCCCCACCTCAAACCTGTGCTGCCCTGAAAGTCCTAAGGGAACCCTACAAACTGACATCAGGAACCTGGGCTGGCCACTTTTCTTTCCCAGGGAAAAGGGCCGGTCTTTGTCTCCAGGGGCTGTGGCCCTGAGTGGCCGGCTGCCTGCAAAATATCCGAACGGACGAGGATATGTCCCAGACCCAACCTGCCCCCACCTCAAACCTGTGCTGCCCTGAAAGTCCTAAGGGAACCCTACAAACTGACATCAGGAACCTGGGCTGGCCACTTTTCTTTCCCAGGGAAAAGGGCCGGTCTTTGTCTCCAGGGGCTGTGGCCCTGAGTGGCCGGCTGCCTGCAAAATATCCGAACGGACGAGGATATGTCCCAGACCCAACCTGCCCCCACCTCAAACCTGTGCTGCCCTGAAAGTCCTAAGGGAACCCTACAAACTGACATCAGGAACCTGGGCTGGCCACTTTTCTTTCCCAGGGAAAAGAGCCGGTCTTTGTCTCCAGGGGCTGTGGCCCTGAGTGGCCGGCTGCCTGCAAAATATCCGAACGGACGAGGATATGTCCCAGACCCAACCTGCCCCCACCTCAAACCTGTGCTGCCCTGAAAGTCCTAAGGGAACCCTACAAACTGACATCAGGAACCTGGGCTGGCCACTTTTCTTTCCCAGGGAAAAGGGCCGGTCTTTGTCTCCAGGGGCTGTGGCCCTGAGTGGCCGGCTGCCTGCAAAATATCCGAACGGACGAGGATATGTCCCAGACCCAACCTGCCCCCACCTCAAACCTGTGCTGCCCTGAAAGTCCTAAGGGAACCCTACAAACTGACATCAGGAACCTGGGCTGGCCACTTTTCTTTCCCAGGGAAAAGAGCCGGTCTTTGTCTCCAGGGGCTGTGGCCCTGAGTGGCCGGCTGCCTGCAAAATATCCGAACGGACGAGGATATGTCCCAGACCCAACCTGCCCCCACCTCAAACCTGTGCTGCCCTGAAAGTCCTAAGGGAACCCTACAAACTGACATCAGGAACCTGGGCTGGCCACTTTTCTTTCCCAGGGAAAAGGGCCGGTCTTTGTCTCCAGGGGCTGTGGCCCTGAGTGGCCGGCTGCCTGCAAAATATCCGAACGGACGAGGATATGTCCCAGACCCAACCTGCCCCCACCTCAAACCTGTGCTGCCCTGAAAGTCCCAAGGAAACCCTACAAACTGACATCAGGAACCTGGGCTGGCCACTTTTCTTTCCCAGGGAAAAGGGCCGGTCTTTGTCTCCAGGGGCTGTGGCCCTGAGTGGCCGGCTGCCTGCAAAATATCCGAACGGACGAGGATATGTCCCAGAACCAACCTGCCCCCACCTCAAACCTGTGCTGCCCTGACAGTCCCAAGGGAACCCTACAAACTGATATCAGGAACCTGGGCTGGACACTTTTCTTTCCCAGGGAAAAGGGCCGGTCTTTGTCTCCAGGGGCTGTGGCCCTGAGTGGCCGGCTGCCTGCAAAATATCCGAACGGAAGAGGATATGTCCCAGACCCAACCTGCCCCCACCTCAAACCTGTGCTGCCCTGACAGTCCCAAGGGAACCCTACAAACTGACATCAGGAACCTGGGCTGGCCACTTTTCTTTCCCAGGGAAAAGGGCCCGTCATTGTCCCCAGGGGCTGTGGCCCTGAGTGGCCGGCTGCCTGCAAAATATCCGAACGGACGAGGATATGTCCCAGACCCAACCTGCCCCCACCTCAAACCTGTGCTGCCCTGACAGTCCCAAGGGAACCCTACAAACTGATATCAGGAACCTGGGCTGGACACTTTTCTTTCCCAGGGAAAAGGGCCGGTCTTTGTCTCCAGGGGCTGTGGCCCTGAGTGGCCGGCTGCCTGCAAAATATCCGAACGGACGAGGATATGTCCCAGACCCAACCTGCCCCCACCTCAAACCTGTGCTGCCCTGAAAGTCCTAAGGGAACCCTACAAACTGACATCAGGAACCTGGGCTGGCCACTTTTCTTTCCCAGGGAAAAGGGCCGGTCTTTGTCTCCAGGGGCTGTGGCCCTGAGTGGCCCTGAGTGGCCGGCTGCCTGCAAAATATCCGAACGGACGAGGATATGTCCCAGACCCAACCTGCCCCCACCTCAAACCTGTGCTGCCCTGACAGTCCCAAGGGAACCCTACAAACTGATATCAGGAACCTGGGCTGGACACTTTTCTTTCCCAGGGAAAAGGGCCGGTCTTTGTCTCCAGGGGCTGTGGCCCTGAGTGGCCGGCTGCCTGCAAAATATCCGAACGGACGAGGATATGTCCCAGACCCAACCTGCCCCCACCTCAAACCTGTGCTGCCCTGAAAGTCCTAAGGGAACCCTACAAACTGACATCAGGAACCTGGGCTGGCCACTTTTCTTTCCCAGGGAAAAGGGCCGGTCTTTGTCTCCAGGGGCTGTGGCCCTGAGTGGCCCTGAGTGGCCGGCTGCCTGCAAAATATCCGAACGGACGAGGATATGTCCCAGACCCAACCTGCCCCCACCTCAAACCTGTGCTGCCCTGACAGTCCCAAGGGAACCCTACAAACTGACATCAGGAACCTGGGCTGGCCACTTTTCTTTCCCAGGGAAAAGGGCCGGTCTTTGTCTCCAGGGGCTGTGGCCCTGAGTGGCCGGCTGCCTGCAAAATATCCGAACGGACGAGGATATGTCCCAGACCCAACCTGCCCCCACCTCAAACCTGTGCTGCCCTGAAAGTCCTAAGGGAACCCTACAAACTGACATCAGGAACCTGGGCTGGCCACTTTTCTTTCCCAGGGAAAAGGGCCGGTCTTTGTCTCCAGGGGCTGTGGCCCTGAGTGGCCGTGAGTGGCCGGCTGCCTGCAAAATATCCGAACGGACGAGGATATGTCCCAGACCCAACCTGCCCCCACCTCAAACCTGTGCTGCCCTGAAAGTCCTAAGGGAACCCTACAAACTGACATCAGGAACCTGGGCTGGCCACTTTTCTTTCCCAGGGAAAAGGGCCGGTCTTTGTCTCCAGGGGCTGTGGCCCTGAGTGGCCGTGAGTGGCCGGCTGCCTGCAAAATATCCGAACGGACGAGGATATGTCCCAGACCCAACCTGCCCCCACCTCAAACCTGTGCTGCCCTGAAAGTCCTAAGGGAACCCTACAAACTGACATCAGGAACCTGGGCTGGCCACTTTTCTTTCCCAGGGAAAAGGGCCGGTCTTTGTCTCCAGGGGCTGTGGCCCTGAGTGGCCGGCTGCCTGCAAAATATCCGAACGGACGAGGATATGTCCCAGAACCAACCTGCCCCCACCTCAAACCTGTGCTGCCCTGACAGTCCCAAGGGAACCCTACAAACTGATATCAGGAACCTGGGCTGGACACTTTTCTTTCCCAGGGAAAAGGGCCGGTCTTTGTCTCCAGGGGCTGTGGCCCTGAGTGGCCGGCTGCCTGCAAAATATCCGAACGGAAGAGGATATGTCCCAGACCCAACCTGCCCCCACCTCAAACCTGTGCTGCCCTGACAGTCCCAAGGGAACCCTACAAACTGACATCAGGAACCTGGGCTGGCCACTTTTCTTTCCCAGGGAAAAGGGCCCGTCATTGTCCCCAGGGGCTGTGGCCCTGAGAGGCCGGCTGCCTGCAAAATATCCGAACGGACGAGGATATGTCCCAGACCCAACCTGCCCCCACCTCAAACCTGTGCTGCCCTGACAGTCCTAAGGGAACCCTACAAACTGACATCAGGAAGCTGGGCTGGCCACTTTTCTTTCCCAGGGAAAAGGGCCGGTCTTTGTCTCCAGGGGCTGTGGCTCTGAGTGGCCCTGAGTGGCCGGCTGCCTGCAAAATATCCGAACGGACGAGGATATGTCCCAGACCCAACCTGCCCCCACCTCAAACCTGTGCTGCCCTGAAAGTCCTAAGGGAACCCTACAAACTGACATCAGGAACCTGGGCTGGCCACTTTTCTTTCCCAGGGAAAAGGGCCGGTCTTTGTCTCCAGGGGCTGTGGCCCTGAGTGGCCCTGAGTGGCCGGCTGCCTGCAAAATATCCGAACGGACGAGGATATGTCCCAGACCCAACCTGCCCCCACCTCAAACCTGTGCTGCCCTGAAAGTCCTAAGGGAACCCTACAAACTGACATCAGGAACCTGGGCTGGCCACTTTTCTTTCCCAGGGAAAAGGGCCGGTCTTTGTCTCCAGGGGCTGTGGCCCTGAGTGGCCGGCTGCCTGCAAAATATCCGAACGGACGAGGATATGTCCCAGACCCAACCTGCCCCCACCTCAAACCTGTGCTGCCCTGACAGTCCCAAGGGAACCCTACAAACTGATATCAGGAACCTGGGCTGGCCACTTTTCTTTCCCAGGGAAAAGGGCCGGTCTTTGTCTCCAGGGGCTGTGGCCCTGAGTGGCCGGCTGCCTGCAAAATATCCGAACGGACGAGGATATGTCCCAGACCCAACCTGCCCCCACCTCAAACCTGTGCTGCCCTGAAAGTCCTAAGGGAACCCTACAAACTGACATCAGGAACCTGGGCTGGCCACTTTTCTTTCCCAGGGAAAAGGGCCGGTCTTTGTCTCCAGGGGCTGTGGCCCTGAGTGGCCGTGAGTGGCCGGCTGCCGGCAAAATATCCGAACGGACGAGGATATGTCCCAGACCCAACCTGCCCCCACCTCAAACCTGTGCTGCCCTGAAAGTCCTAAGGGAACCCTACAAACTGACATCAGGAACCTGGGCTGGCCACTTTTCTTTCCCAGGGAAAAGGGCCGGTCTTTGTCTCCAGGGGCTGTGGCCCTGAGTGGCCGTGAGTGGCCGGCTGCCTGCAAAATATCCGAACGGACGAGGATATGTCCCAGACCCAACCTGCCCCCACCTCAAACCTGTGCTGCCCTGAAAGTCCTAAGGGAACCCTACAAACTGACATCAGGAAGCTGGGCTGGCCACTTTTCTTTCCCAGGGAAAAGGGCCGGTCTTTGTCTCCAGGGGCTGTGGCCCTGAGTGGCCGGCTGCCTGCAAAATATCCGAACGGACGAGGATATGTCCCAGAACCAACCTGCCCCCACCTCAAACCTGTGCTGCCCTGACAGTCCCAAGGGAACCCTACAAACTGATATCAGGAACCTGGGCTGGCCACTTTTCTTTCCCAGGGAAAAGGGCCGGTCTTTGTCTCCAGGGGCTGTGGCCCTGAGTGGCCCTGAGTGGCCGGCTGCCTGCAAAATATCCGAACGGACGAGGATATGTCCCAGACCCAACCTGCCCCCACCTCAAACCTGTGCTGCCCTGAAAGTCCTAAGGGAACCCTACAAACTGACATCAGGAACCTGGGCTGGCCACTTTTCTTTCCCAGGGAAAAGGGCCGGTCTTTGTCTCCAGGGGCTGTGGCCCTGAGTGGCCGGCTGCCTGCAAAATATCCGAACGGACGAGGATATGTCCCAGACCCAACCTGCCCCCACCTCAAACCTGTGCTGCCCTGACAGTCCCAAGGGAACCCTACAAACTGATATCAGGAACCTGGGCTGGCCACTTTTCTTTCCCAGGGAAAAGGGCCGGTCATTGTCCCCAGGGGCTGTGGCCCTGAGTGGCCGGCTGCCTGCAAAATATCCGAACGGACGAGGATATGTCCCAGACCCAACCTGCCCCCACCTCAAACCTGTGCTGCCCTGAAAGTCCTAAGGGAACCCTACAAACTGACATCAGGAACCTGGGCTGGCCACTTTTCTTTCCCAGGGAAAAGGGCCGGTCTTTGTCTCCAGGGGCTGTGGCCCTGAGTGGCCGGCTGCCTGCAAAATATCCGAACGGACGAGGATATGTCCCAGACCCAACCTGCCCCCACCTCAAACCTGTGCTGCCCTGACAGTCCTAAGGGAACCCTACAAACTGATATCAGGAACCTGGGCTGGCCACTTTTCTTTCCCAGGGAAAAGGGCCGGTCTTTGTCTCCAGGGGCTGTGGCCCTGAGTGGCCGGCTGCCTGCAAAATATCCGAACGGACGAGGATATGTCCCAGACCCAACCTGCCCCCACCTCAAACCTGTGCTGCCCTGAAAGTCCTAAGGGAACCCTACAAACTGACATCAGGAACCTGGGCTGGCCACTTTTCTTTCCCAGGGAAAAGGGCCGGTCTTTGTCTCCAGGGGCTGTGGCCCTGAGTGGCCGTGAGTGGCCGGCTGCCTGCAAAATATCCGAACGGACGAGGATATGTCCCAGACCCAACCTGCCCCCACCTCAAACCTGTGCTGCCCTGAAAGTCCTAAGGGAACCCTACAAACTGACATCAGGAACCTGGGCTGGCCACTTTTCTTTCCCAGGGAAAAGGGCCGGTCTTTGTCTCCAGGGGCTGTGGCCCTGAGTGGCCGGCTGCCTGCAAAATATCCGAACGGACGAGGATATGTCCCAGACCCAACCTGCCCCCACCTCAAACCTGTGCTGCCCTGACAGTCCCAAGGGAACCCTACAAACTGATATCAGGAACCTGGGCTGGCCACTTTTCTTTCCCAGGGAAAAGGGCCGGTCTTTGTCTCCAGGGGCTGTGGCCCTGAGTGGCCCTGAGTGGCCGGCTGCCTGCAAAATATCCGAACGGACGAGGATATGTCCCAGACCCAACCTGCCCCCACCTCAAACCTGTGCTGCCCTGAAAGTCCTAAGGGAACCCTACAAACTGACATCAGGAACCTGGGCTGGCCACTTTTCTTTCCCAGGGAAAAGGGCCGGTCTTTGTCTCCAGGGGCTGTGGCCCTGAGTGGCCGGCTGCCTGCAAAATATCCGAACGAACGAGGATATGTCCCAGACCCAACCTGCCCCCCACCTCAAACCTGTGCTGCCCTGAAAGTCCTAAGGGAACCCTACAAACTGACATCAGGAACCTGGGCTGGCCACTTTTCTTTCCCAGGGAAAAGGGCCGGTCTTTGTCTCCAGGGGCTGTGGCCCTGAGTGGCCGGCTGCCTGCAAAATATCCGAACGGACGAGGATATGTCCCAGACCCAACCTGCCCCCACCTCAAACCTGTGCTGCCCTGAAAGTCCTAAGGGAACCCTACAAACTGACATCAGGAACCTGGGCTGGCCACTTTTCTTTCCCAGGGAAAAGGGCCGGTCTTTGTCTCCAGGGGCTGTGGCCCTGAGTGGCCCTGAGTGGCCGGCTGCCTGCAAAATATCCGAATGGACGAGGATATGTCCCAGACCCAACCTGCCCCCACCTCAAACCTGTGCTGCCCTGAAAGTCCTAAGGGAACCCTACAAACTGACATCAGGAACCTGGGCTGGCCACTTTTCTTTCCCAGGGAAAAGGGCCGGTCTTTGTCTCCAGGGGCTGTGGCCCTGAGTGGCCGGCTGCCTGCAAAATATCCGAACGGACGAGGATATGTCCCAGACCCAACCTGCCCCCACCTCAAACCTGTGCTGCCCTGACAGTCCTAAGGGAACCCTACAAACTGATATCAGGAACCTGGGCTGGCCACTTTTCTTTCCCAGGGAAAAGGGCCGGTCTTTGTCTCCAGGGGCTGTGGCCCTGAGTGGCCGGCTGCCTGCAAAATATCCGAACGGACGAGGATATGTCCCAGACCCAACCTGCCCCCACCTCAAACCTGTGCTGCCCTGAAAGTCCTAAGGGAACCCTACAAACTGACATCAGGAACCTGGGCTGGCCACTTTTCTTTCCCAGGGAAAAGGGCCGGTCTTTGTCTCCAGGGGCTGTGGCCCTGAGTGGCCGTGAGTGGCCGGCTGCCTGCAAAATATCCGAACGGACGAGGATATGTCCCAGACCCAACCTGCCCCCACCTCAAACCTGTGCTGCCCTGAAAGTCCTAAGGGAACCCTACAAACTGACATCAGGAACCTGGGCTGGCCACTTTTCTTTCCCAGGGAAAAGGGCCGGTCTTTGTCTCCAGGGGCTGTGGCCCTGAGTGGCCGGCTGCCTGCAAAATATCCGAACGGACGAGGATATGTCCCAGACCCAACCTGCCCCCACCTCAAACCTGTGCTGCCCTGACAGTCCCAAGGGAACCCTACAAACTGATATCAGGAACCTGGGCTGGCCACTTTTCTTTCCCAGGGAAAAGGGCCGGTCTTTGTCTCCAGGGGCTGTGGCCCTGAGTGGCCCTGAGTGGCCGGCTGCCTGCAAAATATCCGAACGGACGAGGATATGTCCCAGACCCAACCTGCCCCCACCTCAAACCTGTGCTGCCCTGAAAGTCCTAAGGGAACCCTACAAACTGACATCAGGAACCTGGGCTGGCCACTTTTCTTTCCCAGGGAAAAGGGCCGGTCTTTGTCTCCAGGGGCTGTGGCCCTGAGTGGCCGGCTGCCTGCAAAATATCCGAACGAACGAGGATATGTCCCAGACCCAACCTGCCCCCACCTCAAACCTGTGCTGCCCTGAAAGTCCTAAGGGAACCCTACAAACTGACATCAGGAACCTGGGCTGGCCACTTTTCTTTCCCAGGGAAAAGGGCCGGTCTTTGTCTCCAGGGGCTGTGGCCCTGAGTGGCCGGCTGCCTGCAAAATATCCGAACGGACGAGGATATGTCCCAGACCCAACCTGCCCCCACCTCAAACCTGTGCTGCCCTGAAAGTCCTAAGGGAACCCTACAAACTGACATCAGGAACCTGGGCTGGCCACTTTTCTTTCCCAGGGAAAAGGGCCGGTCTTTGTCTCCAGGGGCTGTGGCCCTGAGTGGCCCTGAGTGGCCGGCTGCCTGCAAAATATCCGAATGGACGAGGATATGTCCCAGACCCAACCTGCCCCCACCTCAAACCTGTGCTGCCCTGAAAGTCCTAAGGGAACCCTACAAACTGACATCAGGAACCTGGGCTGGCCACTTTTCTTTCCCAGGGAAAAGGGCCGGTCTTTGTCTCCAGGGGCTGTGGCCCTGAGTGGCCGGCTGCCTGCAAAATATCCGAACGGACGAGGATATGTCCCAGACCCAACCTGCCCCCACCTCAAACCTGTGCTGCCCTGAAAGTCCTAAGGGAACCCTACAAACTGACATCAGGAACCTGGGCTGGCCACTTTTCTTTCCCAGGGAAAAGAGCCGGTCTTTGTCTCCAGGGGCTGTGGCCCTGAGTGGCCGGCTGCCTGCAAAATATCCGAACGGACGAGGATATGTCCCAGACCCAACCTGCCCCCACCTCAAACCTGTGCTGCCCTGAAAGTCCTAAGGGAACCCTACAAACTGACATCAGGAACCTGGGCTGGCCACTTTTCTTTCCCAGGGAAAAGGGCCGGTCTTTGTCTCCAGGGGCTGTGGCCCTGAGTGGCCCTGAGTGGCCGGCTGCCTGCAAAATATCCGAACGGACGAGGATATGTCCCAGACCCAACCTGCCCCCACCTCAAACCTGTGCTGCCCTGAAAGTCCTAAGGGAACCCTACAAACTGACATCAGGAACCTGGGCTGGCCACTTTTCTTTCCCAGGGAAAAGGGCCGGTCTTTGTCTCCAGGGGCTGTGGCCCTGAGTGGCCGGCTGCCTGCAAAATATCCGAACGGACGAGGATATGTCCCAGACCCAACCTGCCCCCACCTCAAACCTGTGCTGCCCTGACAGTCCCAAGGGAACCCTACAAACTGATATCAGGAACCTGGGCTGGCCACTTTTCTTTCCCAGGGAAAAGGGCCGGTCTTTGTCTCCAGGGGCTGTGGCCCTGAGTGGCCGGCTGCCTGCAAAATATCCGAACGGACGAGGATATGTCCCAGACCCAACCTGCCCCCACCTCAAACCTGTGCTGCCCTGAAAGTCCTAAGGGAACCCTACAAACTGACATCAGGAACCTGGGCTGGCCACTTTTCTTTCCCAGGGAAAAGGGCCGGTCTTTGTCTCCAGGGGCTGTGGCCCTGAGTGGCCGTGAGTGGCCGGCTGCCTGCAAAATATCCGAACGGACGAGGATATGTCCCAGACCCAACCTGCCCCCACCTCAAACCTGTGCTGCCCTGAAAGTCCTAAGGGAACCCTACAAACTGACATCAGGAACCTGGGCTGGCCACTTTTCTTTCCCAGGGAAAAGGGCCGGTCTTTGTCTCCAGGGGCTGTGGCCCTGAGTGGCCGGCTGCCTGCAAAATATCCGAACGGACGAGGATATGTCCCAGAACCAACCTGCCCCCACCTCAAACCTGTGCTGCCCTGACAGTCCCAAGGGAACCCTACAAACTGATATCAGGAACCTGGGCTGGACACTTTTCTTTCCCAGGGAAAAGGGCCGGTCTTTGTCTCCAGGGGCTGTGGCCCTGAGTGGCCGGCTGCCTGCAAAATATCCGAACGGAAGAGGATATGTCCCAGACCCAACCTGCCCCCACCTCAAACCTGTGCTGCCCTGACAGTCCCAAGGGAACCCTACAAACTGACATCAGGAACCTGGGCTGGCCACTTTTCTTTCCCAGGGAAAAGGGCCCGTCATTGTCCCCAGGGGCTGTGGCCCTGAGTGGCCGGCTGCCTGCAAAATATCCGAACGGACGAGGATATGTCCCAGACCCAACCTGCCCCCACCTCAAACCTGTGCTGCCCTGACAGTCCTAAGGGAACCCTACAAACTGACATCAGGAAGCTGGGCTGGCCACTTTTCTTTCCCAGGGAAAAGGGCCGGTCTTTGTCTCCAGGGGCTGTGGCCCTGAGTGGCCGTGAGTGGCCGGCTGCCTGCAAAATATCCGAACGGACGAGGATATGTCCCAGACCCAACCTGCCCCCACCTCAAACCTGTGCTGCCCTGAAAGTCCTAAGGGAACCCTACAAACTGACATCAGGAACCTGGGCTGGCCACTTTTCTTTCCCAGGGAAAAGGGCCGGTCTTTGTCTCCAGGGGCTGTGGCCCTGAGTGGCCCTGAGTGGCCGGCTGCCTGCAAAATATCCGAACGGACGAGGATATGTCCCAGACCCAACCTGCCCCCACCTCAAACCTGTGCTGCCCTGAAAGTCCTAAGGGAACCCTACAAACTGACATCAGGAACCTGGGCTGGCCACTTTTCTTTCCCAGGGAAAAGGGCCGGTCTTTGTCTCCAGGGGCTGTGGCCCTGAGTGGCCGGCTGCCTGCAAAATATCCGAACGGACGAGGATATGTCCCAGACCCAACCTGCCCCCACCTCAAACCTGTGCTGCCCTGACAGTCCCAAGGGAACCCTACAAACTGATATCAGGAACCTGGGCTGGCCACTTTTCTTTCCCAGGGAAAAGGGCCGGTCATTGTCCCCAGGGGCTGTGGCCCTGAGTGGCCGGCTGCCTGCAAAATATCCGAACGGACGAGGATATGTCCCAGACCCAACCTGCCCCCACCTCAAACCTGTGCTGCCCTGAAAGTCCTAAGGGAACCCTACAAACTGACATCAGGAACCTGGGCTGGCCACTTTTCTTTCCCAGGGAAAAGGGCCGGTCTTTGTCTCCAGGGGCTGTGGCCCTGAGTGGCCGGCTGCCTGCAAAATATCCGAACGGACGAGGATATGTCCCAGACCCAACCTGCCCCCACCTCAAACCTGTGCTGCCCTGACAGTCCCAAGGGAACCCTACAAACTGACATCAGGAACCTGGGCTGGCCACTTTTCTTTCCCAGGGAAAAGGGCTGGTCATTGTCCCCAGGGGCTGTGGCCCTGAGTGGCCGGCTGCCTGCAAAATATCCGAACGGACGAGGATATGTCCCAGACCCAACCTGCCCCACCTCAAACCTGTGCTGCCCTGAAAGTCCTAAGGGAACCCTACAAACTGACATCAGGAACCTGGGCTGGCCACTTTTCTTTCCCAGGGAAAAGGGCCAGTCTTTGTCTCCAGGGGCTGTGGCCCTGAGTGGCCGGCTGCCTGCAAAATATCCGAACGGACGAGGATATGTCCCAGACCCAACCTGCCCCCACCTCAAACCTGTGCTGCCCTGAAAGTCCTAAGGGAACCCTACAAACTGACATCAGGAACCTGGGCTGGCCACTTTTCTTTCCCAGGGAAAAGGGCTGGTGATTGTCCCCAGGGGCTGTGGCCCTGAGTGGCCGGCTGCCTGCAAAATATCCGAACGGACGAGGATATGTCCCAGACCCAACCTGCCCCCACCTCAAACCTGTGCTGCCCTGAAAGTCCTAAGGGAACCCTACAAACTGACATCAGGAACCTGGGCTGGCCACTTTTCTTTCCCAGGGAAAAGGGCCCGTCATTGTCCCCAGGGGCTGTGGCCCTGAGTGGCCGGCTGCCTGCAAAATATCCGAACGGACGAGGATATGTCCCAGACCCAACCTGCCCCCACCTCAAACCTGTGCTGCCCTGAAAGTCCTAAGGAACCCTACAAACTGACATCAGGAACCTGGGCTGGCCACTTTTCTTTCCCAGGGAAAAGGGCCGGTCTTTGTCTCCAGGGGCTGTGGCCCTGAGTGGCCCTGAGTGGCCGGCTGCCTGCAAAATATCTGAACGGACGAGGATATGTCCCAGACCCAACCTGCCCCCACCTCAAACCTGTGCTGCCCTGAAAGTCCTAAGGGAACCCTACAAACTGACATCAGGAACCTGGGCTGGCCACTTTTCTTTCCCAGGGAAAAGGGCCGGTCTTTGTCTCCAGGGGCTGTGGCCCTGAGTGGCCGGCTGCCTGCAAAATATCCGAACGGACGAGGATATGTCCCAGACCCAACCTGCCCCCACCTCAAACCTGTGCTGCCCTGACAGTCCCAAGGGAACCCTACAAACTGACATCAGGAACCTGGGCTGGCCACTTTTCTTTCCCAGGGAAAAGGGCCGGTCTTTGTCTCCAGGGGCTGTGGCCCTGAGTGGCCGTGAGTGGCCGGCTGCCTGCAAAATATCCGAACGGACGAGGATATGTCCCAGACCCAATCTGCCCCCACCTCAAACCTGTGCTGCCCTGAAAGTCCTAAGGGAACCCTACAAACTGACATCAGGAACCTGGGCTGGCCACTTTTCTTTCCCAGGGAAAAGGGCCGGTCTTTGTCTCCAGGGGCTGTGGCCCTGAGTGGCCGGCTGCCTGCAAAATATCCGAACGGACGAGGATATGTCCCAGACCCAACCTGCCCCCACCTCAAACCTGTGCTGCCCTGACAGTCCCAAGGGAACCCTACAAACTGATATCAGGAACCTGGGCTGGCCACTTTTCTTTCCCAGGGAAAAGGGCCGGTCTTTGTCTCCAGGGGCTGTGGCCCTGAGTGGCCGGCTGCCTGCAAAATATCCGAACGGACGAGGATATGTCCCAGACCCAACCTGCCCCCACCTCAAACCTGTGCTGCCCTGAAAGTCCTAAGGGAACCCTACAAACTGACATCAGGAACCTGGGCTGGCCACTTTTCTTTCCCAGGGAAAAGGGCCGGTCATTGTCCCCAGGGGCTGTGGCCCTGAGTGGCCGGCTGCCTGCAAAATATCCGAACGGACGAGGATATGTCCCAGACCCAACCTGCCCCAACCTCAAACCTGTGCTGCCCTGAAAGTCCTAAGGGAACCCTACAAACTGACATCAGGAACCTGGGCTGGCCACTTTTCTTTCCCAGGGAAAAGGGCCGGTCTTTGTCTCCAGGGGCTGTGGCCCTGAGTGGCCCTGAGTGGCCGGCTGCCTGCAAAATATCCGAACGGACGAGGATATGTCCCAGACCCAACCTGCCCCCACCTCAAACCTGTGCTGCCCTGAAAGTCCTAAGGGAACCCTACAAACTGACATCAGGAACCTGGGCTGGCCACTTTTCTTTCCCAGGGAAAAGGGCCGGTCTTTGTCTCCAGGGGCTGTGGCCCTGAGTGGCCCTGAGTGGCCGGCTGCCTGCAAAATATCCGAACGGACGAGGATATGTCCCAGACCCAACCTGCCCCCACCTCAAACCTGTGCTGCCCTGAAAGTCCTAAGGGAACCCTACAAACTGACATCAGGAACCTGGGCTGGCCACTTTTCTTTCCCAGGGAAAAGGGCCGGTCTTTGTCTCCAGGGGCTGTGGCCCTGAGTGGCCGGCTGCCTGCAAAATATCCGAACGGACGAGGATATGTCCCAGACCCAACCTGTCCCCACCTCAAACCTGTGCTGCCCTGAAAGTCCTAAGGGAACCCTACAAACTGACATCAGGAACCTGGGCTGGCCACTTTTCTTTCCCAGGGAAAAGGGCCGGTCTTTGTCTCCAGGGGCTGTGGCCCTGAGTGGCCGTGAGTGGCCGGCTGCCTGCAAAATATCTGAACGGACGAGGATATGTCCCAGACCCAACCTGCCCCCACCTCAAACCTGTGCTGCCCTGAAAGTCCTAAGGGAACCCTACAAACTGACATCAGGAACCTGGGCTGGCCACTTTTCTTTCCCAGGGAAAAGGGCCGGTCTTTGTCTCCAGGGGCTGTGGCCCTGAGTGGCCCTGAGTGGCCGGCTGCCTGCAAAATATCCGAACGGACGAGGATATGTCCCAGACCCAACCTGCCCCAACCTCAAACCTGTGCTGCCCTGAAAGTCCTAAGGGAACCCTACAAACTGACATCAGGAACCTGGGCTGGCCACTTTTCTTTCCCAGGGAAAAGGGCCGGTCTTTGTCTCCAGGGGCTGTGGCCCTGAGTGGCCGGCTGCCTGCAAAATATCCGAACGGACGAGGATATGTCCCAGACCCAACCTGCCCCCACCTCAAACCTGTGCTGCCCTGACAGTCCTAAGGGAACCCTACAAACTGATATCAGGAACCTGGGCTGGCCACTTTTCTTTCCCAGGGAAAAGGGCCGGTCTTTGTCTCCAGGGGCTGTGGCCCTGAGTGGCCGGCTGCCTGCAAAATATCCGAACGGACGAGGATATGTCCCAGACCCAACCTGCCCCCACCTCAAACCTGTGCTGCCCTGAAAGTCCTAAGGGAACCCTACAAACTGACATCAGGAACCTGGGCTGGCCACTTTTCTTTCCCAGGGAAAAGGGCCGGTCTTTGTCTCCAGGGGCTGTGGCCCTGAGTGGCCCTGAGTGGCCGGCTGCCTGCAAAATATCCGAACGGACGAGGATATGTCCCAGACCCAACCTGCCCCCACCTCAAACCTGTGCTGCCCTGAAAGTCCTAAGGGAACCCTACAAACTGACATCAGGAACCTGGGCTGGCCACTTTTCTTTCCCAGGGAAAAGGGCCGGTCTTTGTCTCCAGGGGCTGTGGCCCTGAGTGGCCGGCTGCCTGCAAAATATCCGAACGGACGAGGATATGTCCCAGACCCAACCTGCCCCCACCTCAAACCTGTGCTGCCCTGACAGTCCCAAGGGAACCCTACAAACTGACATCAGGAACCTGGGCTGGCCACTTTTCTTTCCCAGGGAAAAGGGCCGGTCTTTGTCTCCAGGGGCTGTGGCCCTGAGTGGCCCTGAGTGGCCGGCTGCCTGCAAAATATCCGAACGGACGAGGATATGTCCCAGACCCAACCTGCCCCCACCTCAAACCTGTGCTGCCCTGAAAGTCCTAAGGGAACCCTACAAACTGACATCAGGAACCTGGGCTGGCCACTTTTCTTTCCCAGGGAAAAGGGCCGGTCTTTGTCTCCAGGGGCTGTGGCCCTGAGTGGCCCTGAGTGGCCGGCTGCCTGCAAAATATCTGAACGGACGAGGATATGTCCCAGACCCAACCTGCCCCCACCTCAAACCTGTGCTGCCCTGAAAGTCCTAAGGGAACCCTACAAACTGACATCAGGAACCTGGGCTGGCCACTTTTCTTTCCCAGGGAAAAGGGCCGGTCTTTGTCTCCAGGGGCTGTGGCCCTGAGTGGCCGGCTGCCTGCAAAATATCCGAACGGACGAGGATATGTCCCAGACCCAACCTGCCCCCACCTCAAACCTGTGCTGCCCTGACAGTCCCAAGGGAACCCTACAAACTGACATCAGGAACCTGGGCTGGCCACTTTTCTTTCCCAGGGAAAAGGGCCGGTCTTTGTCTCCAGGGGCTGTGGCCCTGAGTGGCCGTGAGTGGCCGGCTGCCTGCAAAATATCTGAACGGACGAGGATATGTCCCAGACCCAATCTGCCCCCACCTCAAACCTGTGCTGCCCTGAAAGTCCTAAGGGAACCCTACAAACTGACATCAGGAACCTGGGCTGGCCACTTTTCTTTCCCAGGGAAAAGGGCCGGTCTTTGTCTCCAGGGGCTGTGGCCCTGAGTGGCCGGCTGCCTGCAAAATATCCGAACGGACGAGGATATGTCCCAGACCCAACCTGCCCCCACCTCAAACCTGTGCTGCCCTGAAAGTCCTAAGGGAACCCTACAAACTGACATCAGGAACCTGGGCTGGCCACTTTTCTTTCCCAGGGAAAAGGGCTGGTGATTGTCCCCAGGGGCTGTGGCCCTGAGTGGCCGGCTGCCTGCAAAATATCCGAACGGACGAGGATATGTCCCAGACCCAACCTGCCCCCACCTCAAACCTGTGCTGCCCTGAAAGTCCTAAGGGAACCCTACAAACTGACATCAGGAACCTGGGCTGGCCACTTTTCTTTCCCAGGGAAAAGGGCCGGTCTTTGTCTCCAGGGGCTGTGGCCCTGAGTGGCCCTGAGTGGCCGGCTGCCTGCAAAATATCTGAACGGACGAGGATATGTCCCAGACCCAACCTGCCCCCACCTCAAACCTGTGCTGCCCTGAAAGTCCTAAGGGAACCCTACAAACTGACATCAGGAACCTGGGCTGGCCACTTTTCTTTCCCAGGGAAAAGGGCCGGTCTTTGTCTCCAGGGGCTGTGGCCCTGAGTGGCCGGCTGCCTGCAAAATATCCGAACGGACGAGGATATGTCCCAGACCCAACCTGCCCCCACCTCAAACCTGTGCTGCCCTGACAGTCCCAAGGGAACCCTACAAACTGACATCAGGAACCTGGGCTGGCCACTTTTCTTTCCCAGGGAAAAGGGCCGGTCTTTGTCTCCAGGGGCTGTGGCCCTGAGTGGCCGTGAGTGGCCGGCTGCCTGCAAAATATCCGAACGGACGAGGATATGTCCCAGACCCAATCTGCCCCCACCTCAAACCTGTGCTGCCCTGAAAGTCCTAAGGGAACCCTACAAACTGACATCAGGAACCTGGGCTGGCCACTTTTCTTTCCCAGGGAAAAGGGCCGGTCTTTGTCTCCAGGGGCTGTGGCCCTGAGTGGCCGGCTGCCTGCAAAATATCCGAACGGACGAGGATATGTCCCAGACCCAACCTGCCCCCACCTCAAACCTGTGCTGCCCTGACAGTCCTAAGGGAACCCTACAAACTGATATCAGGAACCTGGGCTGGCCACTTTTCTTTCCCAGGGAAAAGGGCCGGTCTTTGTCTCCAGGGGCTGTGGCCCTGAGTGGCCGGCTGCCTGCAAAATATCCGAACGGACGAGGATATGTCCCAGACCCAACCTGCCCCCACCTCAAACCTGTGCTGCCCTGAAAGTCCTAAGGGAACCCTACAAACTGACATCAGGAACCTGGGCTGGCCACTTTTCTTTCCCAGGGAAAAGGGCCGGTCTTTGTCTCCAGGGGCTGTGGCCCTGAGTGGCCCTGAGTGGCCGGCTGCCTGCAAAATATCCGAACGGACGAGGATATGTCCCAGACCCAACCTGCCCCCACCTCAAACCTGTGCTGCCCTGAAAGTCCTAAGGGAACCCTACAAACTGACATCAGGAACCTGGGCTGGCCACTTTTCTTTCCCAGGGAAAAGGGCCGGTCTTTGTCTCCAGGGGCTGTGGCCCTGAGTGGCCGGCTGCCTGCAAAATATCCGAACGGACGAGGATATGTCCCAGACCCAACCTGCCCCCACCTCAAACCTGTGCTGCCCTGACAGTCCCAAGGGAACCCTACAAACTGACATCAGGAACCTGGGCTGGCCACTTTTCTTTCCCAGGGAAAAGGGCCGGTCTTTGTCTCCAGGGGCTGTGGCCCTGAGTGGCCCTGAGTGGCCGGCTGCCTGCAAAATATCCGAACGGACGAGGATATGTCCCAGACCCAACCTGCCCCCACCTCAAACCTGTGCTGCCCTGAAAGTCCTAAGGGAACCCTACAAACTGACATCAGGAACCTGGGCTGGCCACTTTTCTTTCCCAGGGAAAAGGGCCGGTCTTTGTCTCCAGGGGCTGTGGCCCTGAGTGGCCGGCTGCCTGCAAAATATCCGAACGGACGAGGATATGTCCCAGACCCAACCTGCCCCCACCTCAAACCTGTGCTGCCCTGAAAGTCCTAAGGGAACCCTACAAACTGACATCAGGAACCTGGGCTGGCCACTTTTCTTTCCCAGGGAAAAGGGCCGGTCTTTGTCTCCAGGGGCTGTGGCCCTGAGTGGCCCTGAGTGGCCGGCTGCCTGCAAAATATCTGAACGGACGAGGATATGTCCCAGACCCAACCTGCCCCCACCTCAAACCTGTGCTGCCCTGAAAGTCCTAAGGGAACCCTACAAACTGACATCAGGAACCTGGGCTGGCCACTTTTCTTTCCCAGGGAAAAGGGCCGGTCTTTGTCTCCAGGGGCTGTGGCCCTGAGTGGCCGGCTGCCTGCAAAATATCCGAACGGACGAGGATATGTCCCAGACCCAACCTGCCCCCACCTCAAACCTGTGCTGCCCTGACAGTCCCAAGGGAACCCTACAAACTGACATCAGGAACCTGGGCTGGCCACTTTTCTTTCCCAGGGAAAAGGGCCGGTCTTTGTCTCCAGGGGCTGTGGCCCTGAGTGGCCGTGAGTGGCCGGCTGCCTGCAAAATATCCGAACGGACGAGGATATGTCCCAGACCCAATCTGCCCCCACCTCAAACCTGTGCTGCCCTGAAAGTCCTAAGGGAACCCTACAAACTGACATCAGGAACCTGGGCTGGCCACTTTTCTTTCCCAGGGAAAAGGGCCGGTCTTTGTCTCCAGGGGCTGTGGCCCTGAGTGGCCGGCTGCCTGCAAAATATCCGAACGGACGAGGATATGTCCCAGACCCAACCTGCCCCCACCTCAAACCTGTGCTGCCCTGAAAGTCCTAAGGGAACCCTACAAACTGACATCAGGAACCTGGGCTGGCCACTTTTCTTTCCCAGGGAAAAGGGCTGGTGATTGTCCCCAGGGGCTGTGGCCCTGAGTGGCCGGCTGCCTGCAAAATATCCGAACGGACGAGGATATGTCCCAGACCCAACCTGCCCCCACCTCAAACCTGTGCTGCCCTGAAAGTCCTAAGGGAACCCTACAAACTGACATCAGGAACCTGGGCTGGCCACTTTTCTTTCCCAGGGAAAAGGGCCCGTCATTGTCCCCAGGGGCTGTGGCCCTGAGTGGCCGGCTGCCTGCAAAATATCCGAACGGACGAGGATATGTCCCAGACCCAACCTGCCCCCACCTCAAACCTGTGCTGCCCTGAAAGTCCTAAGGGAACCCTACAAACTGACATCAGGAACCTGGGCTGGCCACTTTTCTTTCCCAGGGAAAAGGGCCGGTCTTTGTCTCCAGGGGCTGTGGCCCTGAGTGGCCCTGAGTGGCCGGCTGCCTGCAAAATATCTGAACGGACGAGGATATGTCCCAGACCCAACCTGCCCCCACCTCAAACCTGTGCTGCCCTGAAAGTCCTAAGGGAACCCTACAAACTGACATCAGGAACCTGGGCTGGCCACTTTTCTTTCCCAGGGAAAAGGGCCGGTCTTTGTCTCCAGGGGCTGTGGCCCTGAGTGGCCGGCTGCCTGCAAAATATCCGAACAGACGAGGATATGTCCCAGACCCAACCTGCCCCCACCTCAAACCTGTGCTGCCCTGACAGTCCCAAGGGAACCCTACAAACTGACATCAGGAACCTGGGCTGGCCACTTTTCTTTCCCAGGGAAAAGGGCCGGTCTTTGTCTCCAGGGGCTGTGGCCCTGAGTGGCCGTGAGTGGCCGGCTGCCTGCAAAATATCCGAACGGACGAGGATATGTCCCAGACCCAATCTGCCCCCACCTCAAACCTGTGCTGCCCTGAAAGTCCTAAGGGAACCCTACAAACTGACATCAGGAACCTGGGCTGGCCACTTTTCTTTCCCAGGGAAAAGGGCCGGTCTTTGTCTCCAGGGGCTGTGGCCCTGAGTGGCCGGCTGCCTGCAAAATATCCGAACGGACGAGGATATGTCCCAGACCCAACCTGCCCCCACCTCAAACCTGTGCTGCCCTGACAGTCCTAAGGGAACCCTACAAACTGATATCAGGAACCTGGGCTGGCCACTTTTCTTTCCCAGGGAAAAGGGCCGGTCTTTGTCTCCAGGGGCTGTGGCCCTGAGTGGCCGGCTGCCTGCAAAATATCCGAACGGACGAGGATATGTCCCAGACCCAACCTGCCCCCACCTCAAACCTGTGCTGCCCTGAAAGTCCCAAGGGAACCCTACAAACTGACATCAGGAACCTGGGCTGGCCACTTTTCTTTCCCAGGGAAAAGGGCCGGTCATTGTCCCCAGGGGCTGTGGCCCTGAGTGGCCGGCTGCCTGCAAAATATCCGAACGGACGAGGATATGTCCCAGACCCAACCTGCCCCAACCTCAAACCTGTGCTGCCCTGAAAGTCCTAAGGGAACCCTACAAACTGACATCAGGAACCTGGGCTGGCCACTTTTCTTTCCCAGGGAAAAGGGCCGGTCTTTGTCTCCAGGGGCTGTGGCCCTGAGTGGCCCTGAGTGGCCGGCTGCCTGCAAAATATCCGAACGGACGAGGATATGTCCCAGACCCAACCTGCCCCCACCTCAAACCTGTGCTGCCCTGAAAGTCCTAAGGGAACCCTACAAACTGACATCAGGAACCTGGGCTGGCCACTTTTCTTTCCCAGGGAAAAGGGCCGGTCTTTGTCTCCAGGGGCTGTGGCCCTGAGTGGCCCTGAGTGGCCGGCTGCCTGCAAAATATCCGAACGGACGAGGATATGTCCCAGACCCAACCTGCCCCCACCTCAAACCTGTGCTGCCCTGAAAGTCCTAAGGGAACCCTACAAACTGACATCAGGAACCTGGGCTGGCCACTTTTCTTTCCCAGGGAAAAGGGCCGGTCTTTGTCTCCAGGGGCTGTGGCCCTGAGTGGCCGGCTGCCTGCAAAATATCCGAACGGACGAGGATATGTCCCAGACCCAACCTGTCCCCACCTCAAACCTGTGCTGCCCTGAAAGTCCTAAGGGAACCCTACAAACTGACATCAGGAACCTGGGCTGGCCACTTTTCTTTCCCAGGGAAAAGGGCCGGTCTTTGTCTCCAGGGGCTGTGGCCCTGAGTGGCCCTGAGTGGCCGGCTGCCTGCAAAATATCCGAACGGACGAGGATATGTCCCAGACCCAACCTGCCCCCACCTCAAACCTGTGCTGCCCTGAAAGTCCTAAGGGAACCCTACAAACTGACATCAGGAACCTGGGCTGGCCACTTTTCTTTCCCAGGGAAAAGGGCCGGTCTTTGTCTCCAGGGGCTGTGGCCCTGAGTGGCCGTGAGTGGCCGGCTGCCTGCAAAATATCTGAACGGACGAGGATATGTCCCAGACCCAACCTGCCCCCACCTCAAACCTGTGCTGCCCTGAAAGTCCTAAGGGAACCCTACAAACTGACATCAGGAACCTGGGCTGGCCACTTTTCTTTCCCAGGGAAAAGGGCCGGTCTTTGTCTCCAGGGGCTGTGGCCCTGAGTGGCCCTGAGTGGCCGGCTGCCTGCAAAATATCCGAACGGACGAGGATATGTCCCAGACCCAACCTGCCCCAACCTCAAACCTGTGCTGCCCTGAAAGTCCTAAGGGAACCCTACAAACTGACATCAGGAACCTGGGCTGGCCACTTTTCTTTCCCAGGGAAAAGGGCCGGTCTTTGTCTCCAGGGGCTGTGGCCCTGAGTGGCCGGCTGCCTGCAAAATATCCGAACGGACGAGGATATGTCCCAGACCCAACCTGCCCCCACCTCAAACCTGTGCTGCCCTGACAGTCCTAAGGGAACCCTACAAACTGATATCAGGAACCTGGGCTGGCCACTTTTCTTTCCCAGGGAAAAGGGCCGGTCTTTGTCTCCAGGGGCTGTGGCCCTGAGTGGCCGGCTGCCTGCAAAATATCCGAAAGGACGAGGATATGTCCCAGACCCAACCTGCCCCCACCTCAAACCTGTGCTGCCCTGAAAGTCCTAAGGGAACCCTACAAACTGACATCAGGAACCTGGGCTGGCCACTTTTCTTTCCCAGGGAAAAGGGCCGGTCTTTGTCTCCAGGGGCTGTGGCCCTGAGTGGCCCTGAGTGGCCGGCTGCCTGCAAAATATCCGAACGGACGAGGATATGTCCCAGACCCAACCTGCCCCCACCTCAAACCTGTGCTGCCCTGAAAGTCCTAAGGGAACCCTACAAACTGACATCAGGAACCTGGGCTGGCCACTTTTCTTTCCCAGGGAAAAGGGCCGGTCTTTGTCTCCAGGGGCTGTGGCCCTGAGTGGCCGGCTGCCTGCAAAATATCCGAACGGACGAGGATATGTCCCAGACCCAACCTGCCCCCACCTCAAACCTGTGCTGCCCTGACAGTCCCAAGGGAACCCTACAAACTGACATCAGGAACCTGGGCTGGCCACTTTTCTTTCCCAGGGAAAAGGGCCGGTCTTTGTCTCCAGGGGCTGTGGCCCTGAGTGGCCCTGAGTGGCCGGCTGCCTGCAAAATATCCGAACGGACGAGGATATGTCCCAGACCCAACCTGCCCCCACCTCAAACCTGTGCTGCCCTGAAAGTCCTAAGGGAACCCTACAAACTGACATCAGGAACCTGGGCTGGCCACTTTTCTTTCCCAGGGAAAAGGGCCGGTCTTTGTCTCCAGGGGCTGTGGCCCTGAGTGGCCGGCTGCCTGCAAAATATCCGAACGGACGAGGATATGTCCCAGACCCAACCTGCCCCCACCTCAAACCTGTGCTGCCCTGAAAGTCCTAAGGGAACCCTACAAACTGACATCAGGAACCTGGGCTGGCCACTTTTCTTTCCCAGGGAAAAGGGCCGGTCTTTGTCTCCAGGGGCTGTGGCCCTGAGTGGCCCTGAGTGGCCGGCTGCCTGCAAAATATCTGAACGGACGAGGATATGTCCCAGACCCAACCTGCCCCCACCTCAAACCTGTGCTGCCCTGAAAGTCCTAAGGGAACCCTACAAACTGACATCAGGAACCTGGGCTGGCCACTTTTCTTTCCCAGGGAAAAGGGCCGGTCTTTGTCTCCAGGGGCTGTGGCCCTGAGTGGCCGGCTGCCTGCAAAATATCCGAACGGACGAGGATATGTCCCAGACCCAACCTGCCCCCACCTCAAACCTGTGCTGCCCTGACAGTCCCAAGGGAACCCTACAAACTGACATCAGGAACCTGGGCTGGCCACTTTTCTTTCCCAGGGAAAAGGGCCGGTCTTTGTCTCCAGGGGCTGTGGCCCTGAGTGGCCGTGAGTGGCCGGCTGCCTGCAAAATATCCGAACGGACGAGGATATGTCCCAGACCCAATCTGCCCCCACCTCAAACCTGTGCTGCCCTGAAAGTCCTAAGGGAACCCTACAAACTGACATCAGGAACCTGGGCTGGCCACTTTTCTTTCCCAGGGAAAAGGGCCGGTCTTTGTCTCCAGGGGCTGTGGCCCTGAGTGGCCGGCTGCCTGCAAAATATCCGAACGGACGAGGATATGTCCCAGACCCAACCTGCCCCCACCTCAAACCTGTGCTGCCCTGACAGTCCTAAGGGAACCCTACAAACTGATATCAGGAACCTGGGCTGGCCACTTTTCTTTCCCAGGGAAAAGGGCCGGTCTTTGTCTCCAGGGGCTGTGGCCCTGAGTGGCCCTGAGTGGCCGGCTGCCTGCAAAATATCCGAACGGACGAGGATATGTCCCAGACCCAACCTGCCCCCACCTCAAACCTGTGCTGCCCTGAAAGTCCTAAGGGAACCCTACAAACTGACATCAGGAACCTGGGCTGGCCACTTTTCTTTCCCAGGGAAAAGGGCCGGTCTTTGTCTCCAGGGGCTGTGGCCCTGAGTGGCCGTGAGTGGCCGGCTGCCTGCAAAATATCCGAACGGACGAGGATATGTCCCAGACCCAACCTGCCCCCACCTCAAACCTGTGCTGCCCTGAAAGTCCTAAGGGAACCCTACAAACTGACATCAGGAACCTGGGCTGGCCACTTTTCTTTCCCAGGGAAAAGGGCCGGTCTTTGTCTCCAGGGGCTGTGGCCCTGAGTGGCCCTGAGTGGCCGGCTGCCTGCAAAATATCCGAACGGACGAGGATATGTCCCAGACCCAACCTGCCCCCACCTCAAACCTGTGCTGCCCTGAAAGTCCTAAGGGAACCCTACAAACTGACATCAGGAACCTGGGCTGGCCACTTTTCTTTCCCAGGGAAAAGGGCCGGTCTTTGTCTCCAGGGGCTGTGGCCCTGAGTGGCCCTGAGTGGCCGGCTGCCTGCAAAATATCCGAACGGACGAGGATATGTCCCAGACCCAACCTGCCCCCACCTCAAACCTGTGCTGCCCTGAAAGTCCTAAGGGAACCCTACAAACTGACATCAGGAACCTGGGCTGGCCACTTTTCTTTCCCAGGGAAAAGGGCCGGTCTTTGTCTCCAGGGGCTGTGGCCCTGAGTGGCCCTGAGTGGCCGGCTGCCTGCAAAATATCCGAACGGACGAGGATATGTCCCAGACCCAACCTGCCCCAACCTCAAACCTGTGCTGCCCTGAAAGTCCTAAGGGAACCCTACAAACTGACATCAGGAACCTGGGCTGGCCACTTTTCTTTCCCAGGGAAAAGGGCCGGTCTTTGTCTCCAGGGGCTGTGGCCCTGAGTGGCCGGCTGCCTGCAAAATATCCGAACGGACGAGGATATGTCCCAGACCCAACCTGCCCCAACCTCAAACCTGTGCTGCCCTGACAGTCCTAAGGGAACCCTACAAACTGATATCAGGAACCTGGGCTGGCCACTTTTCTTTCCCAGGGAAAAGGGCCGGTCTTTGTCTCCAGGGGCTGTGGCCCTGAGTGGCCGGCTGCCTGCAAAATATCCGAACGGACGAGGATATGTCCCAGACCCAACCTGCCCCCACCTCAAACCTGTGCTGCCCTGAAAGTCCTAAGGGAACCCTACAAACTGACATCAGGAACCTGGGCTGGCCACTTTTCTTTCCCAGGGAAAAGGGCCGGTCTTTGTCTCCAGGGGCTGTGGCCCTGAGTGGCCGGCTGCCTGCAAAATATCCGAACGGACGAGGATATGTCCCAGACCCAACCTGCCCCCACCTCAAACCTGTGCTGCCCTGAAAGTCCTAAGGGAACCCTACAAACTGACATCAGGAACCTGGGCTGGCCACTTTTCTTTCCCAGGGAAAAGGGCCGGTCTTTGTCTCCAGGGGCTGTGGCCCTGAGTGGCCCTGAGTGGCCGGCTGCCTGCAAAATATCCGAACGGACGAGGATATGTCCCAGACCCAACCTGCCCCCACCTCAAACCTGTGCTGCCCTGAAAGTCCTAAGGGAACCCTACAAACTGACATCAGGAACCTGGGCTGGCCACTTTTCTTTCCCAGGGAAAAGGGCCGGTCTTTGTCTCCAGGGGCTGTGGCCCTGAGTGGCCGGCTGCCTGCAAAATATCCGAACGGACGAGGATATGTCCCAGACCCAACCTGCCCCCACCTCAAACCTGTGCTGCCCTGACAGTCCCAAGGGAACCCTACAAACTGACATCAGGAACCTGGGCTGGCCACTTTTCTTTCCCAGGGAAAAGGGCCGGTCTTTGTCTCCAGGGGCTGTGGCCCTGAGTGGCCCTGAGTGGCCGGCTGCCTGCAAAATATCCGAACGGACGAGGATATGTCCCAGACCCAACCTGCCCCCACCTCAAACCTGTGCTGCCCTGAAAGTCCTAAGGGAACCCTACAAACTGACATCAGGAACCTGGGCTGGCCACTTTTCTTTCCCAGGGAAAAGGGCCGGTCTTTGTCTCCAGGGGCTGTGGCCCTGAGTGGCCGGCTGCCTGCAAAATATCCGAACGGACGAGGATATGTCCCAGACCCAACCTGCCCCCACCTCAAACCTGTGCTGCCCTGAAAGTCCTAAGGGAACCCTACAAACTGACATCAGGAACCTGGGCTGGCCACTTTTCTTTCCCAGGGAAAAGGGCCGGTCTTTGTCTCCAGGGGCTGTGGCCCTGAGTGGCCCTGAGTGGCCGGCTGCCTGCAAAATATCTGAACGGACGAGGATATGTCCCAGACCCAACCTGCCCCCACCTCAAACCTGTGCTGCCCTGAAAGTCCTAAGGGAACCCTACAAACTGACATCAGGAACCTGGGCTGGCCACTTTTCTTTCCCAGGGAAAAGGGCCGGTCTTTGTCTCCAGGGGCTGTGGCCCTGAGTGGCCGGCTGCCTGCAAAATATCCGAACGGACGAGGATATGTCCCAGACCCAACCTGCCCCCACCTCAAACCTGTGCTGCCCTGACAGTCCCAAGGGAACCCTACAAACTGACATCAGGAACCTGGGCTGGCCACTTTTCTTTCCCAGGGAAAAGGGCCGGTCTTTGTCTCCAGGGGCTGTGGCCCTGAGTGGCCGTGAGTGGCCGGCTGCCTGCAAAATATCCGAACGGACGAGGATATGTCCCAGACCCAATCTGCCCCCACCTCAAACCTGTGCTGCCCTGAAAGTCCTAAGGGAACCCTACAAACTGACATCAGGAACCTGGGCTGGCCACTTTTCTTTCCCAGGGAAAAGGGCCGGTCTTTGTCTCCAGGGGCTGTGGCCCTGAGTGGCCGGCTGCCTGCAAAATATCCGAACGGACGAGGATATGTCCCAGACCCAACCTGCCCCCACCTCAAACCTGTGCTGCCCTGACAGTCCTAAGGGAACCCTACAAACTGATATCAGGAACCTGGGCTGGCCACTTTTCTTTCCCAGGGAAAAGGGCCGGTCTTTGTCTCCAGGGGCTGTGGCCCTGAGTGGCCGGCTGCCTGCAAAATATCCGAACGGACGAGGATATGTCCCAGACCCAACCTGCCCCCACCTCAAACCTGTGCTGCCCTGAAAGTCCTAAGGGAACCCTACAAACTGACATCAGGAACCTGGGCTGGCCACTTTTCTTTCCCAGGGAAAAGGGCCGGTCATTGTCCCCAGGGGCTGTGGCCCTGAGTGGCCGGCTGCCTGCAAAATATCCGAACGGACGAGGATATGTCCCAGACCCAACCTGCCCCCAACTCAAACCTGTGCTGCCCTGAAAGTCCTAAGGGAACCCTACAAACTGACATCAGGAACCTGGGCTGGCCACTTTTCTTTCCCAGGGAAAACGGCCGGTCTTTGTCTCCAGGGGCTGTGGCCCTGAGTGGCCCTGAGTGGCCGGCTGCCTGCAAAATATCCGAACGGACGTGGATATGTCCCAGACCCAACCTGCCCCCACCTCAAACCTGTGCTGCCCTGACAGTCCCAAGGGAACCTTACAAACTGACATCAGGAAGCTGGGCTGGCCACTTTTCTTTCCCAGGGAAAAGGGCCGGTCTTTGTCTCCAGGGGCTGTGGCCCTGAGTGGCCGTGAGTGGCCGGCTGCCTGCAAAATATCCGAACGGACGAGGATATGTCCCAGACCCAACCTGCCCCCACCTCAAACCTGTGCTGCCCTGAAAGTCCTAAGGGAACCCTACAAACTGACATCAGGAACCTGGGCTGGCCACTTTTCTTTCCCAGGGAAAAGGGCCGGTCTTTGTCTCCAGGGGCTGTGGCCCTGAGTGGCCGGCTGCCTGCAAAATATCCGAACGGACGAGGATATGTCCCAGACCCAACCTGCCCCCACCTCAAACCTGTGCTGCCCTGACAGTCCAAAGAGAACCCTAAAAACTGACATCAGGAACCTGGGCTGGCCACTTTTCTTTCCCAGGGAAAAGGGCCGGTCTCTGTCTCCAGGGGCTGTGGCCCTGAGTGGCCGGCTGCCTGCAAAATATCCGAACGGACGAGGATATGTCCCAGACCCAACCTGCCCCCACCTCAAACCTGTGCTGCCCTGAAAGTCCTAAGGGAACCCTACAAACTGACATCAGGAACCTGGGCTGGCCACTTTTCTTTCCCAGGGAAAAGGGCCGGTCTTTGTCTCCAGGGGCTGTGGCCCTGAGTGGCCGGCTGCCTGCAAAATATCCGAACGGACGAGGATATGTCCCAGACCCAACCTGCCCCCACCTCAAACCTGTGCTGCCCTGACAGTCCCAAGGGAACCCTACAAACTGACATCAGGAAGCTGGGCTGGCCACTTTTCTTTCCCAGGGAAAAGGGCCGGTCTTTGTCTCCAGGGGCTGTGGCCGGCTGAGTGGCCCTGAGTGGCCGGCTGCCTGCAAAATATCCGAACGGACGAGGATATGTCCCAGACCCAACCTGCCCCCACCTCAAACCTGTGCTGCCCTGACAGTCCCAAGGGAACCCTACAAACTGACATCAGGAACCTGGGCTGGCCACTTTTCTTTCCCAGGGAAAAGGGCCGGTCTTTGTCTCCAGGGGCTGTGGCCCTGAGTGGCCGGCTGCCTGCAAAATATCCGAACGGACGAGGATATGTCCCAGACCCAACCTGCCCCCACCTCAAACCTGTGCTGCCCTGACAGTCCTAAGGGAACCCTACAAACTGACATCAGGAACCTGGGCTGGACACTTTTCTTTCCCAGGGAAAAGGGCCGGTCTTTGTCTCCAGGGGCTGTGGCCCTGAGTGGCCGGCTGCCTGCAAAATATCCGAACGGACGAGGATATGTCCCAGACCCAACCTGCCCCCACCTCAAACCTGTGCTGCCCTGACAGTCCCAAGGGAACCCTACAAACTGACATCAGGAACCTGGGCTGGCCACTTTTCTTTCCCAGGGAAAAGGGCCGGTCTTTGTCTCCAGGGGCTGTGGCCCTGAGTGGCCGGCAGCCTGCAAAATATCCGAACGGACGAGGATATGTCCCAGACCCAACCTGCCCCCACCTCAAACCTGTGCTGCCCTGACAGTCCCAAGGGAACCCTACAAACTGACATCAGGAAGCTGGGCTGGCCACTTTTCTTTCCCAGGGAAAAGGGCCGGTCTTTGTCTCCAGGGGCTGTGGCCCTGAGTGACCCTGAGGGGCCAGCTGCCTGCAAAATATCCGAACGGACGAGGATATGTCCCAGACCCAACCTGCCCCCACCTCAAACCTGTGCTGCCCTGAAAGTCCTAAGGGAACCCTACAAACTGACATCAGGAAGCTGGGCTGGCCACTTTTCTTTCCCAGGGAAAAGGGCCGGTCTTTGTCTCCAGGGGCTGTGGCCCTGAGTGGCCTGCTGCCTGCAAAATATCCGAACGGACGAGGATATGTCCCAGACCCAACCTGCCCCCACCTCAAACCTGTGCTGCCCTGAAAGTCCTAAGGGAACCCTACAAACTGACATCAGGAAGCTGGGCTGGCCACTTTTCTTTCCCAGGGAAAAGGGCCGGTCTTTGTCTCCAGGGGCTGTGGCCCTGAGTGGCCGGCTGCCTGCAAAATATCCGAACGGACGAGGATATGTCCCAGACCCAACCTGCCCCCACCTCAAACCTGTGCTGCCCTGACAGTCCCAAGGGAACCCTACAAACTGACATCAGGAACCTGGGCTGGCCACTTTTCTTTCCCAGGGAAAAGGGCCGGTCTTTGTCTCCAGGGGCTGTGGCCCTGAGTGGCCGGCTGCCTGCAAAATATCCGAACGGACGAGGATATGTCCCAGACCCAACCTGCCCCCACCTCAAACCTGTGCTGCCCTGAAAGTCCTAAGGGAACCCTACAAACTGACATCAGGAAGCTGGGCTGGCCACTTTTCTTTCCCAGGGAAAAGGGCCGGTCTTTGTCTCCAGGGGCTGTGGCCCTGAGTGGCCGGCTGCCTGCAAAATATCCGAACGGACGAGGATATGTCCCAGACCCAACCTGCCCCCACCTCAAACCTGTGCTGCCCTGACAGTCCCAAGGGAACCCTACAAACTGATATCAGGAACCTGGGCTGGCCACTTTTCTTTCCCAGGGAAAAGGGCCGGTCTTTGTCTCCAGGGGCTGTGGCCCTGAGTGGCCGGCTGCCTGCAAAATATCCGAACGGACGAGGATATGTCCCAGACCCAACCTGCCCCCACCTCAAACCTGTGCTGCCCTGAAAGTCCTAAGGGAACCCTACAAACTGACATCAGGAACCTGGGCTGGCCACTTTTCTTTCCCAGGGAAAAGGGCCGGTCTTTGTCTCCAGGGGCTGTGGCCCTGAGTGGCCGGCTGCCTGCAAAATATCCGAACGGACGAGGATATGTCCCAGACCCAATCTGCCCCCACCTCAAACCTGTGCTGCCCTGAAAGTCCTAAGGGAACCCTACAAACTGACATCAGGAACCTGGGCTGGCCACTTTTCTTTCCCAGGGAAAAGGGCCGGTCTTTGTCTCCAGGGGCTGTGGCCCTGAGTGGCCGGCTGCCTGCAAAATATCCGAACGGACGAGGATATGTCCCAGACCCAACCTGCCCCCACCTCAAACCTGTGCTGCCCTGAAAGTCCTAAGGGAACCCTACAAACTGACATCAGGAACCTGGGCTGGCCACTTTTCTTTCCCAGGGAAAAGGGCCCGTCATTGTCCCCAGGGGCTGTGGCCCTGAGTGGCCGTGAGTGGCCGGCTGCCTGCAAAATATCCGAACGGACGAGGATATGTCCCAGACCCAACCTGCCCCCACCTCAAACCTGTGCTGCCCTGAAAGTCCTAAGGGAACCCTACAAACTGACATCAGGAACCTGGGCTGGCCACTTTTCTTTCCCAGGGAAAAGGGCCGGTCTTTGTCTCCAGGGGCTGTGGCCCTGAGTGGCCGGCTGCCTGCAAAATATCCGAACGGACGAGGATATGTCCCAGACCCAACCTGCCCCCACCTCAAACCTGTGCTGCCCTGAAAGTCCTAAGGGAACCCTACAAACTGACATCAGGAACCTGGGCTGGCCACTTTTCTTTCCCAGGGGAAAGGGCCCGTCATTGTCCCCAGGGGCTGTGGCCCTGAGTGGCCGGCTGCCTGCAAAATATCCGAACGGATGAGGATATGTCCCAGACCCAACCTGCCCCCACCTCAAACCTGTGCTGCCCTGAAAGTCCTAAGGGAACCCTACAAACTGACATCAGGAACCTGGGCTGGCCACTTTTCTTTCCCAGGGAAAAGGGCCGGTCTTTGTCTCCAGGGGCTGTGGCCCTGAGTGGCCATGAGTGGCCGGCTGCCTGCAAAATATCCGAACGGACGAGGATATGTCCCAGACCCAACCTGCCCCCACCTCAAACCTGTGCTGCCCTGAAAGTCCTAAGGGAACCCTACAAACTGACATCAGGAACCTGGGCTGGCCACTTTTCTTTCCCAGGGAAAAGGGCCGGTCTTTGTCTCCAGGGGCTGTGGCCCTGAGTGGCCGGCTGCCTGCAAAATATCCGAACGGACGAGGATATGTCCCAGACCCAACCTGCCCCCACCTCAAACCTGTGCTGCCCTGAAAGTCCTAAGGGAACCCTACAAACTGACATCAGGAACCTGGGCTGGCCACTTTTCTTTCCCAGGGAAAAGGGCCGGTCTTTGTCTCCAGGGGCTGTGGCCCTGAGTGGCCGGCTGCCTGCAAAATATCCGAACGGACGAGGATATGTCCCAGACCCAACCTGCCCCCACCTCAAACCTGTGCTGCCCTGACAGTCCCAAGGGAACCCTACAAACTGACATCAGGAAGCTGGGCTGGCCACTTTTCTTTCCCAGGGAAAAAGGCCGGTCTTTGTCTCCAGGGGCTGTGGCCCTGAGTGGCCGGCTGCCTGCAAAATATCCAAACGGACGAGGATATGTCCCAGACCCAACCTGCCCCCACCTCAAACCTGTGCTGCCCTGACAGTCCCAAGGGAACCCTACAAACTGACATCAGGAACCTGGGCTGGCCACTTTTCTTTCCCAGGGAAAAGGGCCGGTCTTTGTCTCCAGGGGCTGTGGCCCTGAGTGGCCCTGAGTGGCCGGCTGCCTGCAAAATATCCGAACGGACGAGGATATGTCCCAGACCCAACCTGCCCCCACCTCAAACCTGTGCTGCCCTGACAGTCCTAAGGGAACCCTACAAACTGACATCAGGAAGCTGGGCTGGCCACTTTTCTTTCCCAGGGAAAAGGGCCGGTCTTTGTCTCCAGGGGCTGTGGCCCTGAGTGGCCGGCTGCCTGCAAAATATCCGAACGGACGAGGATATGTCCCAGACCCAACCTGCCCCCACCTCAAACCTGTGCTGCCCTGACAGTCCCAAGGGAACCCTACAAACTGACATCAGGAACCTGGGCTGGCCACTTTTCTTTCCCAGGGAAAAGGGCCGGTCTTTGTCTCCAGGGGCTGTGGCCCTGAGTGGCCGGCTGCCTGCAAAATAGCCGAACGGACGAGGATATGTCCCAGACCCAACCTGCCCCCACCTCAAACCTGTGCTGCCCTGACAGTCCCAAGGGAACCCTACAAACTGACATCAGGAAGCTGGGCTGGCCACTTTTCTTTCCCAGGGAAAAGGGCCGGTCTTTGTCTCCAGGGGCTGTGGCCCTGAGTGACCCTGAGGGGCCAGCTGCCTGCAAAATATCCGAACGGACGAGGATATGTCCCAGACCCAACCTGCCCCCACCTCAAACCTGTGCTGCCCTGAAAGTCCTAAGGGAACCCTACAAACTGACATCAGGAAGCTGGGCTGGCCACTTTTCTTTCCCAGGGAAAAGGGCCGGTCTTTGTCTCCAGGGGCTGTGGCCCTGAGTGGCCTGCTGCCTGCAAAATATCCGAACGGACGAGGATATGTCCCAGACCCAACCTGCCCCCACCTCAAACCTGTGCTGCCCTGAAAGTCCTAAGGGAACCCTACAAACTGACATCAGGAACCTGGGCTGGCCACTTTTCTTTCCCAGGGAAAAGGGCCGGTCTTTGTCTCCAGGGGCTGTGGCCCTGAGTGGCCGGCTGCCTGCAAAATATCCGAACGGACGAGGATATGTCCCAGACCCAACCTGCCCCCACCTCAAACCTGTGCTGCCCTGACAGTCCCAAGGGAACCCTACAAACTGACATCAGGAACCTGGGCTGGCCACTTTTCTTTCCCAGGGAAAAGGGCCGGTCTTTGTCTCCAGGGGCTGTGGCCCTGAGTGGCCGGCTGCCTGCAAAATATCCGAACGGACGAGGATATGTCCCAGACCCAACCTGCCCCCACCTCAAACCTGTGCTGCCCTGAAAGTCCTAAGGGAACCCTACAAACTGACATCAGGAACCTGGGCTGGCCACTTTTCTTTCCCAGGGAAAAGGGCCGGTCTTTGTCTCCAGGGGCTGTGGCCCTGAGTGGCCGGCTGCCTGCAAAATATCCGAACGGACGAGGATATGTCCCAGACCCAACCTGCCCCCACCTCAAACCTGTGCTGCCCTGACAGTCCCAAGGGAACCCTACAAACTGATATCAGGAACCTGGGCTGGCCACTTTTCTTTCCCAGGGAAAAGGGCCGGTCTTTGTCTCCAGGGGCTGTGGCCCTGAGTGGCCGGCTGCCTGCAAAATATCCGAACGGACGAGGATATGTCCCAGACCCAACCTGCCCCCACCTCAAACCTGTGCTGCCCTGAAAGTCCTAAGGGAACCCTACAAACTGACATCAGGAACCTGGGCTGGCCACTTTTCTTTCCCAGGGAAAAGGGCCGGTCTTTGTCTCCAGGGGCTGTGGCCCTGAGTGGCCGGCTGCCTGCAAAATATCCGAACGGACGAGGATATGTCCCAGACCCAACCTGCCCCCACCTCAAACCTGTGCTGCCCTGAAAGTCCTAAGGGAACCCTACAAACTGACATCAGGAACCTGGGCTGGCCACTTTTCTTTCCCAGGGAAAAGGGCCGGTCTTTGTCTCCAGGGGCTGTGGCCCTGAGTGGCCGGCTGCCTGCAAAATATCCGAACGGACGAGGATATGTCCCAGACCCAACCTGCCCCCACCTCAAACCTGTGCTGCCCTGAAAGTCCTAAGGGAACCCTACAAACTGACATCAGGAACCTGGGCTGGCCACTTTTCTTTCCCAGGGAAAAGGGCCGGTCTTTGTCTCCAGGGGCTGTGGCCGGCTGAGTGGCCCTGAGTGGCCGGCTGCCTGCAAAATATCTGAACGGACGAGGATATGTCCCAGACCCAACCTGCCCCCACCTCAAACCTGTGCTGCCCTGAAAGTCCTAAGGGAACCCTACAAACTGACATCAGGAAGCTGGGCTGGCCACTTTTCTTTCCCAGGGAAAAGGGCCGGTCTTTGTCTCCAGGGGCTGTGGCCCTGAGTGGCCGGCTGCCTGCAAAATATCCGAACGGACGAGGATATGTCCCAGACCCAACCTGCCCCCACCTCAAACCTGTGCTGCCCTGAAAGTCCTAAGGGAACCCTACAAACTGACATCAGGAACCTGGGCTGGCCACTTTTCTTTCCCAGGGAAAAGGGCCGGTCTTTGTCTCCAGGGGCTGTGGCCCTGAGTGGCCGGCTGCCTGCAAAATATCCGAACGGACGAGGATATGTCCCAGACCCAACCTGCCCCCACCTCAAACCTGTGCTGCCCTGAAAGTCCTAAGGGAACCCTACAAACTGACATCAGGAACCTGGGCTGGCCACTTTTCTTTCCCAGGGAAAAGGGCCGGTCTTTGTCTCCAGGGGCTGTGGCCCTGAGTGGCCGGCTGCCTGCAAAATATCCGAACGGACGAGGATATGTCCCAGACCCAACCTGCCCCCACCTCAAACCTGTGCTGCCCTGACAGTCCCAAGGTAACCCTACAAACTGACATCAGGATTCGGGGCTGGACACTTTTCTTTCCCAGGGAAAAGGGCCGGTCTTTGTCTCCAGGGGCTGTGGCCCTGAGTGGCCGGCTGCCTGCAAAATATCCGAACGGACGAGGATATGTCCCAGACCCAACCTGCCCCCACCTCAAACCTGTGCTGCCCTGAAAGTCCTAAGGGAACCCTACAAACTGACATCAGGAACCTGGACTGGCCACTTTTCTTTCCCAGGGAAAAGGGCCGGTCTTTGTCTCCAGGGGCTGTGGCCCTGAGTGGCCGGCTGCCTGCAAAATATCCGAACGGAAGAGGATATGTCCCAGACCCAACCTGCCCCCACCTCAAACCTGTGCTGCCCTGAAAGTCCTAAGGGAACCCTACAAACTGACATCAGGAACCTGGGCTGGCCACTTTTCTTTCCCAGGGAAAAGGGCCGGTCTTTGTCTCCAGGGGCTGTGGCCCTGAGTGGCCGGCTGCCTGCAAAATATCCGAACGGACGAGGATATGTCCCAGACCCAACCTGCCCCCACCTCAAACCTGTGCTGCCCTGAAAGTCCTAAGGGAACCCTACAAACTGACATCAGGAACCTGGGCTGGCCACTTTTCTTTCCCAGGGAAAAGGGCCGGTCTTTGTCTCCAGGGGCTGTGGCCCTGAGTGGCCGGCTGCCTGCAAAATATCCGAACGGACGAGGATATGTCCCAGACCCAACCTGCCCCCACCTCAAACCTGTGCTGCCCTGAAAGTCCTAAGGGAACCCTACAAACTGACATCAGGAACCTGGGCTGGCCACTTTTCTTTCCCAGGGAAAAGGGCCGGTCTTTGTCTCCAGGGGCTGTGGCCCTGAGTGGCCCTGAGTGGCCGGCTGCCTGCAAAATATCCGAACGGACGAGGATATGTCCCAGACCCAACCTGCCCCCACCTCAAACCTGTGCTGCCCTGAAAGTCCTAAGGGAACCCTACAAACTGACATCAGGAACCTGGGCTGGCCACTTTTCTTTCCCAGGGAAAAGGGCCGGTCTTTGTCTCCAGGGGCTGTGGCCCTGAGTGGCCGGCTGCCTGCAAAATATCCGAACGGACGAGGATATGTCCCAGACCCAACCTGCCCCCACCTCAAACCTGTGCTGCCCTGAAAGTCCTAAGGGAACCCTACAAACTGACATCAGGAACCTGGGCTGGCCACTTTCCTTTCCCAGGGAAAAGGGCCGGTCTTTGTCTCCAGGGGCTGTGGCCCTGAGTGGCCGGCTGCCTGCAAAATATCCGAACGGACGAGGATATGTCCCAGACCCAACCTGCCCCCACCTCAAACCTGTGCTGCCCTGAAAGTCCTAAGGGAACCCTACAAACTGACATCAGGAACCTGGGCTGGCCACTTTCCTTTCCCAGGGAAAAGGGCCGGTCTTTGTCTCCAGGGGCTGTGGCCCTGAGTGGCCGGCTGCCTGCAAAATATCCGAACGGACGAGGATATGTCCCAGACCCAACCTGCCCCCACCTCAAACCTGTGCTGCCCTGACAGTCCCAAGGGAACCCTACAAACTGACATCAGGAACCTGGGCTGGCCACTTTTCTTTCCCAGGGAAAAGGGCCGGTCTTTGTCTCCAGGGGCTGTGGCCCTGAGTGGCCGGCTGCCTGCAAAATATCCGAACGGACGAGGATATGTCCCAGACCCAACCTGCCCCCACCTCAAACCTGTGCTGCCCTGAAAGTCCTAAGGGAACCCTACAAACTGACATCAGGAACCTGGGCTGGCCACTTTTCTTTCCCAGGGAAAAGGGCCGGTCTTTGTCTCCAGGGGCTGTGGCCCTGAGTGGCCGGCTGCCTGCAAAATATCCGAACGGACGAGGATATGTCCCAGACCCAACCTGCCCCCACCTCAAACCTGTGCTGCCCTGAAAGTCCTAAGGGAACCCTACAAACTGACATCAGGAACCTGGGCTGGCCACTTTTCTTTCCCAGGGAAAAGGGCCGGTCTTTGTCTCCAGGGGCTGTGGCCCTGAGTGGCCGGCTGCCTGCAAAATATCCGAACGGACGAGGATATGTCCCAGACCCAACCTGCCCCCACCTCAAACCTGTGCTGCCCTGAAAGTCCTAAGGGAACCCTACAAACTGACATCAGGAACCTGGGCTGGCCACTTTTCTTTCCCAGGGAAAAGGGCCGGTCTTTGTCTCCAGGGGCTGTGGCCCTGAGTGGCCGGCTGCCTGCAAAATATCCGAACGGACGAGGATATGTCCCAGACCCAACCTGCCCCCACCTCAAACCTGTGCTGCCCTGAAAGTCCTAAGGGAACCCTACAAACTGACATCAGGAACCTGGGCTGGCCACTTTTCTTTCCCAGGGAAAAGGGCCGGTCTTTGTCTCCAGGGGCTGTGGCCCTGAGTGGCCCTGAGTGGCCGGCTGCCTGCAAAATATCCGAACGGACGAGGATATGTCCCAGACCCAACCTGCCCCCACCTCAAACCTGTGCTGCCCTGAAAGTCCTAAGGGAACCCTACAAACTGACATCAGGAACCTGGGCTGGCCACTTTTCTTTCCCAGGGAAAAGGGCCGGTCTTTGTCTCCAGGGGCTGTGGCCCTGAGTGGCCGGCTGCCTGCAAAATATCCGAACGGACGAGGATATGTCCCAGACCCAACCTGCCCCCACCTCAAACCTGTGCTGCCCTGAAAGTCCTAAGGGAACCCTACAAACTGACATCAGGAACCTGGGCTGGCCACTTTCCTTTCCCAGGGAAAAGGGCCGGTCTTTGTCTCCAGGGGCTGTGGCCCTGAGTGGCCGGCTGCCTGCAAAATATCCGAACGGACGAGGATATGTCCCAGACCCAACCTGCCCCCACCTCAAACCTGTGCTGCCCTGAAAGTCCTAAGGGAACCCTACAAACTGACATCAGGAACCTGGGCTGGCCACTTTCCTTTCCCAGGGAAAAGGGCCGGTCTTTGTCTCCAGGGGCTGTGGCCCTGAGTGGCCGGCTGCCTGCAAAATATCCGAACGGACGAGGATATGTCCCAGACCCAACCTGCCCCCACCTCAAACCTGTGCTGCCCTGACAGTCCCAAGGGAACCCTACAAACTGACATCAGGAACCTGGGCTGGCCACTTTTCTTTCCCAGGGAAAAGGGCCGGTCTTTGTCTCCAGGGGCTGTGGCCCTGAGTGGCCGGCTGCCTGCAAAATATCCGAACGGACGAGGATATGTCCCAGACCCAACCTGCCCCCACCTCAAACCTGTGCTGCCCTGAAAGTCCTAAGGGAACCCTACAAACTGACATCAGGAACCTGGGCTGGCCACTTTTCTTTCCCAGGGAAAAGGGCCGGTCTTTGTCTCCAGGGGCTGTGGCCCTGAGTGGCCGGCTGCCTGCAAAATATCCGAACGGACGAGGATATGTCCCAGACCCAACCTGCCCCCACCTCAAACCTGTGCTGCCCTGAAAGTCCTAAGGGAACCCTACAAACTGACATCAGGAACCTGGGCTGGCCACTTTTCTTTCCCAGGGAAAAGGGCCGGTCTTTGTCTCCAGGGGCTGTGGCCCTGAGTGGACGGCTGCCTGCAAAATATCCGAACGGACGAGGATATGTCCCAGACCCAACCTGCCCCCACCTCAAACCTGTGCTGCCCTGAAAGTCCTAAGGGAACCCTACAAACTGACATCAGGAACCTGGGCTGGCCACTTTTCTTTCCCAGGGAAAAGGGCCGGTCTTTGTCTCCAGGGGCTGTGGCCCTGAGTGGCCGGCTGCCTGCAAAATATCCGAACGGACGAGGATATGTCCCAGACCCAACCTGCCCCCACCTCAAACCTGTGCTGCCCTGAAAGTCCTAAGGGAACCCTACAAACTGACATCAGGAACCTGGGCTGGCCACTTTTCTTTCCCAGGGAAAAGGGCCGGTCTTTGTCTCCAGGGGCTGTGGCCCTGAGTGGCCCTGAGTGGCCGGCTGCCTGCAAAATATCCGAACGGACGAGGATATGTCCCAGACCCAACCTGCCCCCACCTCAAACCTGTGCTGCCCTGAAAGTCCTAAGGGAACCCTACAAACTGACATCAGGAAGCTGGGCTGGCCACTTTTCTTTCCCAGGGAAAAGGGCCGGTCTTTGTCTCCAGGGGCTGTGGCCCTGAGTGGCCCTGAGTGGCCGGCTGCCTGCAAAATATCTGAACGGACGAGGATATGTCCCAGACCCAACCTGCCCCCACCTCAAACCTGTGCTGCCCTGAAAGTCCTAAGGGAACCCTACAAACTGACATCAGGAACCTGGGCTGGCCACTTTTCTTTCCCAGGGAAAAGGGCCGGTCTTTGTCTCCAGGGGCTGTGGCCCTGAGTGGCCGGCTGCCTGCAAAATATCCGAACGGACGAGGATATGTCCCAGACCCAACCTGCCCCCACCTCAAACCTGTGCTGCCCTGACAGTCCCAAGGGAACCCTACAAACTGATATCAGGAACCTGGGCTGGCCACTTTTCTTTCCCAGGGAAAAGGGCCGGTCTTTGTCTCCAGGGGCTGTGGCCCTGAGTGGCCGGCTGCCTGCAAAATATCCGAACGGACGAGGATATGTCCCAGACCCAACCTGCCCCCACCTCAAACCTGTGCTGCCCTGAAAGTCCTAAGGGAACCCTACAAACTGACATCAGGAACCTGGGCTGGCCACTTTTCTTTCCCAGGGAAAAGGGCCGGTCTTTGTCTCCAGGGGCTGTGGCCCTGAGTGGCCCTGAGTGGCCGGCTGCCTGCAAAATATCCGAACGGACGAGGATATGTCCCAGACCCAACCTGCCCCCACCTCAAACCTGTGCTGCCCTGAAAGTCCTAAGGGAACCCTACAAACTGACATCAGGAACCTGGGCTGGCCACTTTTCTTTCCCAGGGAAAAGGGCCGGTCTTTGTCTCCAGGGGCTGTGGCCCTGAGTGGCCGGCTGCCTGCAAAATATCCGAACGGACGAGGATATGTCCCAGACCCAACCTGCCCCCACCTCAAACCTGTGCTGCCCTGAAAGTCCTAAGGGAACCCTACAAACTGACATCAGGAACCTGGGCTGGCCACTTTTCTTTCCCAGGGAAAAGGGCCGGTCTTTGTCTCCAGGGGCTGTGGCCCTGAGTGGCCGGCTGCCTGCAAAATATCCGAACGGACGAGGATATGTCCCAGACCCAACCTGCCCCCACCTCAAACCTGTGCTGCCCTGAAAGTCCTAAGGGAACCCTACAAACTGACATCAGGAACCTGGGCTGGCCACTTTCCTTTCCCAGGGAAAAGGGCCGGTCTTTGTCTCCAGGGGCTGTGGCCCTGAGTGGCCGGCTGCCTGCAAAATATCCGAACGGACGAGGATATGTCCCAGACCCAACCTGCCCCCACCTCAAACCTGTGCTGCCCTGACAGTCCCAAGGGAACCCTACAAACTGACATCAGGAACCTGGGCTGGCCACTTTTCTTTCCCAGGGAAAAGGGCCGGTCTTTGTCTCCAGGGGCTGTGGCCCTGAGTGGCCGGCTGCCTGCAAAATATCCGAACGGACGAGGATATGTCCCAGACCCAACCTGCCCCCACCTCAAACCTGTGCTGCCCTGAAAGTCCTAAGGGAACCCTACAAACTGACATCAGGAACCTGGGCTGGCCACTTTTCTTTCCCAGGGAAAAGGGCCGGTCTTTGTCTCCAGGGGCTGTGGCCCTGAGTGGCCGGCTGCCTGCAAAATATCCGAACGGACGAGGATATGTCCCAGACCCAACCTGCCCCCACCTCAAACCTGTGCTGCCCTGAAAGTCCTAAGGGAACCCTACAAACTGACATCAGGAACCTGGGCTGGCCACTTTTCTTTCCCAGGGAAAAGGGCCGGTCTTTGTCTCCAGGGGCTGTGGCCCTGAGTGGCCGGCTGCCTGCAAAATATCCGAACGGACGAGGATATGTCCCAGACCCAACCTGCCCCCACCTCAAACCTGTGCTGCCCTGAAAGTCCTAAGGGAACCCTACAAACTGACATCAGGAACCTGGGCTGGCCACTTTTCTTTCCCAGGGAAAAGAGCCGGTCTTTGTCTCCAGGGGCTGTGGCCCTGAGTGGCCGGCTGCCTGCAAAATATCCGAACGGACGAGGATATGTCCCAGACCCAACCTGCCCCCACCTCAAACCTGTGCTGCCCTGAAAGTCCTAAGGGAACCCTACAAACTGACATCAGGAACCTGGGCTGGCCACTTTTCTTTCCCAGGGAAAAGGGCCGGTCTTTGTCTCCAGGGGCTGTGGCCCTGAGTGGCCGGCTGCCTGCAAAATATCCGAACGGACGAGGATATGTCCCAGACCCAACCTGCCCCCACCTCAAACCTGTGCTGCCCTGAAAGTCCTAAGGGAACCCTACAAACTGACATCAGGAACCTGGGCTGGCCACTTTTCTTTCCCAGGGAAAAGGGCCGGTCTTTGTCTCCAGGGGCTGTGGCCCTGAGTGGCCCTGAGTGGCCGGCTGCCTGCAAAATATCCGAACGGACGAGGATATGTCCCAGACCCAACCTGCCCCCACCTCAAACCTGTGCTGCCCTGAAAGTCCTAAGGGAACCCTACAAACTGACATCAGGAAGCTGGGCTGGCCACTTTTCTTTCCCAGGGAAAAGGGCCGGTCTTTGTCTCCAGGGGCTGTGGCCCTGAGTGGCCCTGAGTGGCCGGCTGCCTGCAAAATATCTGAACGGACGAGGATATGTCCCAGACCCAACCTGCCCCCACCTCAAACCTGTGCTGCCCTGAAAGTCCTAAGGGAACCCTACAAACTGACATCAGGAACCTGGGCTGGCCACTTTTCTTTCCCAGGGAAAAGGGCCGGTCTTTGTCTCCAGGGGCTGTGGCCCTGAGTGGCCGGCTGCCTGCAAAATATCCGAACGGACGAGGATATGTCCCAGACCCAACCTGCCCCCACCTCAAACCTGTGCTGCCCTGAAAGTCCTAAGGGAACCCTACAAACTGACATCAGGAACCTGGGCTGGCCACTTTTCTTTCCCAGGGAAAAGGGCCGGTCTTTGTCTCCAGGGGCTGTGGCCCTGAGTGGCCGGCTGCCTGCAAAATATCCGAACGGACGAGGATATGTCCCAGACCCAACCTGCCCCCACCTCAAACCTGTGCTGCCCTGAAAGTCCTAAGGGAACCCTACAAACTGACATCAGGAACCTGGGCTGGCCACTTTTCTTTCCCAGGGAAAAGGGCCGGTCTTTGTCTCCAGGGGCTGTGGCCCTGAGTGGCCCTGAGTGGCCGGCTGCCTGCAAAATATCCGAACGGACGAGGATATGTCCCAGACCCAACCTGCCCCCACCTCAAACCTGTGCTGCCCTGAAAGTCCTAAGGGAACCCTACAAACTGACATCAGGAACCTGGGCTGGCCACTTTTCTTTCCCAGGGAAAAGGGCCGGTCTTTGTCTCCAGGGGCTGTGGCCCTGAGTGGCCCTGAGTGGCCGGCTGCCTGCAAAATATCCGAACGGACGAGGATATGTCCCAGACCCAACCTGCCCCCACCTCAAACCTGTGCTGCCCTGAAAGTCCTAAGGGAACCCTACAAACTGACATCAGGAACCTGGGCTGGCCACTTTTCTTTCCCAGGGAAAAGGGCCGGTCTTTGTCTCCAGGGGCTGTGGCCCTGAGTGGCCCTCAGTGGCCGGCTGCCTGCAAAATATCCGAACGGACGAGGATATGTCCCAGACCCAACCTGCCCCCACCTCAAACCTGTGCTGCCCTGAAAGTCCTAAGGGAACCCTACAAACTGACATCAGGAAGCTGGGCTGGACACTTTTCTTTCCCAGGGAAAAGGGCCGGTCTTTGTCTCCAGGGGCTGTGGCCCTGAGTGGCCGGCTGCCTGCAAAATATCCGAACGGACGAGGATATGTCCCAGACCCAACCTGCCCCCACCTCAAACCTGTGCTGCCCTGAAAGTCCTAAGGGAACCCTACAAACTGACATCAGGAACCTGGGCTGGCCACTTTTCTTTCCCAGGGAAAAGGGCCGGTCTTTGTCTCCAGGGGCTGTGGCCCTGAGTGGCCCTGAGTGGCCGGCTGCCTGCAAAATATCCGAACGGACGAGGATATGTCCCAGACCCAACCTGCCCCCACCTCAAACCTGTGCTGCCCTGAAAGTCCTAAGGGAACCCTACAAACTGACATCAGGAACCTGGGCTGGCCACTTTTCTTTCCCAGGGAAAAGGGCCGGTCTTTGTCTCCAGGGGCTGTGGCCCTGAGTGGCCGGCTGCCTGCAAAATATCCGAACGGACGAGGATATGTCCCAGACCCAACCTGCCCCCACCTCAAACCTGTGCTGCCCTGAAAGTCCTAAGGGAACCCTACAAACTGACATCAGGAACCTGGGCTGGCCACTTTTCTTTCCCAGGGAAAAGGGCCGGTCTTTGTCTCCAGGGGCTGTGGCCCTGAGTGGCCCTGAGTGGCCGGCTGCCTGCAAAATATCCGAACGGACGAGGATATGTCCCAGACCCAACCTGCCCCCACCTCAAACCTGTGCTGCCCTGAAAGTCCTAAGGGAACCCTACAAACTGACATCAGGAACCTGGGCTGGCCACTTTTCTTTCCCAGGGAAAAGGGCCGGTCTTTGTCTCCAGGGGCTGTGGCCCTGAGTGGCCGGCTGCCTGCAAAATATCCGAACGGACGAGGATATGTCCCAGACCCAACCTGCCCCCACCTCAAACCTGTGCTGCCCTGAAAGTCCTAAGGGAACCCTACAAACTGACATCAGGAACCTGGGCTGGCCACTTTTCTTTCCCAGGGAAAAGGGCCGGTCTTTGTCTCCAGGGGCTGTGGCCCTGAGTGGCCGGCTGCCTGCAAAATATCCGAACGGACGAGGATATGTCCCAGACCCAACCTGCCCCCCACCTCAAACCTGTGCTGCCCTGAAAGTCCTAAGGGAACCCTACAAACTGACATCAGGAACCTGGGCTGGCCACTTTTCTTTCCCAGGGAAAAGGGCCGGTCTTTGTCTCCAGGGGCTGAGGCCCTGAGTGGCCCTGAGTGGCCGGCTGCCTGCAAAATATCCGAACGGACGAGGATATGTCCCAGACCCAACCTGCCCCCACCTCAAACCTGTGCTGCCCTGAAAGTCCTAAGGGAACCCTACAAACTGACATCAGGAACCTGGGCTGGCCACTTTTCTTTCCCAGGGAAAAGGGCCGGTCTTTGTCTCCAGGGGCTGTGGCCCTGAGTGGCCCTGAGTGGCCGGCTGCCTGCAAAATATCCGAACGGACGAGGATATGTCCCAGACCCAACCTGCCCCCACCTCAAACCTGTGCTCCCACCTCCAAACCTGTGCTGCCCTGAAAGTCCTAAGGGAACCCTACAAACTGACATCAGGAACCTGGGCTGGCCACTTTTCTTTCCCAGGGAAAAGGGCCGGTCTTTGTCTCCAGGGGCTGTGGCCCTGAGTGGCCGGCTGCCTGCAAAATATCCGAACGGACGAGGATATGTCCCAGACCCAACCTGCCCCCACCTCAAACCTGTGCTGCCCTGACAGTCCCAAGGGAACCCTACAAACTGATATCAGGAACCTGGGCTGGCCACTTTTCTTTCCCAGGGAAAAGGGCCGGTCTTTGTCTCCAGGGGCTGTGGCCCTGAGTGGCCGGCTGCCTGCAAAATATCCGAACGGACGAGGATATGTCCCCAGACCCAACCTGCCCCCACCTCAAACCTGTGCTGCCCTGAAAGTCCTAAGGGAACCCTACAAACTGACATCAGGAACCTGGGCTGGCCACTTTTCTTTCCCAGGGAAAAGGGGCCCGTCATTGTCCCCAGGGGCTGTGGCCCTGAGTGGCCGGCTGCCTGCAAAATATCCGAACGGACGAGGATATGTCCCAGACCCAACCTGCCCCAACCTCAAACCTGTGCTGCCCTGAAAGTCCTAAGGGAACCCTACAAACTGACATCAGGAACCTGGGCTGGCCACTTTTCTTTCCCAGGGAAAAGGGCCGGTCTTTGTCTCCAGGGGCTGTGGCCCTGAGTGGCCCGGCTGCCTGCAAAATATCCGAACGGACGAGGATATGTCCCAGACCCAACCTGCCCCCACCTCAAACCTGTGCTGCCCTGACAGTCCTAAGGGAACCCTACAAACTGATATCAGGAACCTGGGCTGGCCACTTTTCTTTCCCAGGGAAAAGGGCCGGTCTTTGTCTCCAGGGGCTGTGGCCCTGAGTGGCCGGCTGCCTGCAAAATATCCGAACGGACGAGGATATGTCCCAGACCCAACCTGCCCCCACCTCAAACCTGTGCTGCCCTGAAAGTCCTAAGGGAACCCTACAAACTGACATCAGGAACCTGGGCTGGCCACTTTTCTTTCCCAGGGAAAAGGGCCCGTCATTGTCCCCAGGGGCTGTGGCCCTGAGTGGCCGGCTGCCTGCAAAATATCCGAACGGACGAGGATATGTCCCAGACCCAACCTGCCCCCACCTCAAACCTGTGCTGCCCTGAAAGTCCTAAGGGAACCCTACAAACTGACATCAGGAACCTGGGCTGGCCACTTTTCTTTCCCAGGGAAAAGGGCCGGTCTTTGTCTCCAGGGGCTGTGGCCCTGAGTGGCCGTGAGTGGCCGGCTGCCTGCAAAATATCCGAACGGACGAGGATATGTCCCAGACCCAACCTGCCCCCACCTCAAACCTGTGCTGCCCTGAAAGTCCTATGGAACCCTACAAACTGACATCAGGAACCTGGGCTGGCCACTTTTCTTTCCCAGGGAAAAGGGCCGGTCTTTGTCTCCAGGGGCTGTGGCCCTGAGTGGCCGGCTGCCTGCAAAATATCCGAACGGACGAGGATATGTCCCAGACCCAACCTGCCCCCACCTCAAACCTGTGCTGCCCTGACAGTCCCAAGGGAACCCTACAAACTGATATCAGGAACCTGGGCTGGCCACTTTTCTTTCCCAGGGAAAAGGGCCGGTCTTTGTCTCCAGGGGCTGTGGCCCTGAGTGGCCGGCTGCCTGCAAAATATCCGAACGGACGAGGATATGTCCCAGACCCAACCTGCCCCCACCTCAAACCTGTGCTTGCCCTGAAAGTCCTAAGGGAACCCTACAAACTGACATCAGGAACCTGGGCTGGCCACTTTTCTTTCCCAGGGAAAAGGGCCGGTCTTTGTCTCCAGGGGCTGTGGCCCTGAGTGGCCCTGAGTGGCCGGCTGCCTGCAAAATATCCGAACGGACGAGGATATGTCCCAGACCCAACCTGCCCCACCTCAAACCTGTGCTGCCCTGAAAGTCCTAAGGGAACCCTACAAACTGACATCAGGAACCTGGGCTGGCCACTTTTCTTTCCCAGGGAAAAGGGCCGGTCTTTGTCTCCAGGGGCTGTGGCCCTGAGTGGCCGGCTGCCTGCAAAATATCCGAACGGACGAGGATATGTCCCAGACCCAACCTGCCCCCACCTCAAACCTGTGCTGCCCTGAAAGTCCTAAGGGAACCCTACAAACTGACATCAGGAACCTGGGCTGGCCACTTTTCTTTCCCAGGGAAAAGGGCCGGTCTTTGTCTCCAGGGGCTGTGGCCCTGAGTGGCCGTGAGTGGCCGGCTGCCTGCAAAATATCCGAACGGACGAGGATATGTCCCAGACCCAACCTGCCCCCACCTCAAACCTGTGCTGCCCTGAAAGTCCTAAGGGAACCCTACAAACTGACATCAGGAACCTGGGCTGGCCACTTTTCTTTCCCAGGGAAAAGGGCCGGTCTTTGTCTCCAGGGGCTGTGGCCCTGAGTGGCCGGCTGCCTGCAAAATATCCGAACGGACGAGGATATGTCCCAGACCCAACCTGCCCCCACCTCAAACCTGTGCTGCCCTGACAGTCCCAAGGGAACCCTACAAACTGATATCAGGAACCTGGGCTGGCCACTTTTCTTTCCCAGGGAAAAGGGCCGGTCTTTGTCTCCAGGGGCTGTGGCCCTGAGTGGCCGGCTGCCTGCAAAATATCCGAACGGACGAGGATATGTCCCAGACCCAACCTGCCCCCACCTCAAACCTGTGCTGCCCTGAAAGTCCTAAGGGAACCCTACAAACTGACATCAGGAACCTGGGCTGGCCACTTTTCTTTCCCAGGGAAAAGGGCCCGTCATTGTCCCCAGGGGCTGTGGCCCTGAGTGGCCGGCTGCCTGCAAAATATCCGAACGGACGAGGATATGTCCCAGACCCAACCTGCCCCCACCTCAAACCTGTGCTGCCCTGAAAGTCCTAAGGGAACCCTACAAACTGACATCAGGAACCTGGGCTGGCCACTTTTCTTTCCCAGGGAAAAGGGCCGGTCTTTGTCTCCAGGGGCTGTGGCCCTGAGTGGCCCTGAGTGGCCGGCTGCCTGCAAAATATCCGAACGGACGAGGATATGTCCCAGACCCAACCTGCCCCCACCTCAAACCTGTGCTGCCCTGAAAGTCCTAAGGGAACCCTACAAACTGACATCAGGAAGCTGGGCTGGCCACTTTTCTTTCCCAGGGAAAAGGGCCGGTCTTTGTCTCCAGGGGCTGTGGCCCTGAGTGGCCCTGAGTGGCCGGCTGCCTGCAAAATATCCGAACGGACGAGGATATGTCCCAGACCCAACCTGCCCCCACCTCAAACCTGTGCTGCCCTGAAAGTCCTAAGGGAACCCTACAAACTGACATCAGGAACCTGGGCTGGCCACTTTTCTTTCCCAGGGAAAAGGGCCGGTCTTTGTCTCCAGGGGCTGTGGCCCTGAGTGGCCCTGAGTGGCCGGCTGCCTGCAAAATATCCGAACGGACGAGGATATGTCCCAGACCCAACCTGCCCCAACCTCAAACCTGTGCTGCCCTGAAAGTCCTAAGGGAACCCTACAAACTGACATCAGGAACCTGGGCTGGCCACTTTTCTTTCCCAGGGAAAAGGGCCGGTCTTTGTCTCCAGGGGCTGTGGCCCTGAGTGGCCGGCTGCCTGCAAAATATCCGAACGGACGAGGATATGTCCCAGACCCAACCTGCCCCCACCTCAAACCTGTGCTGCCCTGAAAGTCCTAAGGGAACCCTACAAACTGACATCAGGAACCTGGGCTGGCCACTTTTCTTTCCCAGGGAAAAGGGCCGGTCTTTGTCTCCAGGGGCTGTGGCCCTGAGTGGCCGTGAGTGGCCGGCTGCCTGCAAATATCCGAACGGACGAGGATATGTCCCAGACCCAACCTGCCCCCACCTCAAACCTGTGCTGCCCTGAAAGTCCTAAGGGAACCCTACAAACTGACATCAGGAACCTGGGCTGGCCACTTTTCTTTCCCAGGGAAAAGGGCCCGTCATTGTCCCCAGGGGCTGTGGCCCTGAGTGGCCGGCTGCCTGCAAAATATGTCCCAGACCCAACCTGCCCCCACCTCAAACCTGTGCTGCCCTGAAAGTCCTAAGGGAACCCTACAAACTGACATCAGGAACCTGGGCTGGCCACTTTTCTTTCCCAGGGAAAAGGGCCGGTGTTTGTCTCCAGGGGCTGTGGCCCTGAGTGGCCGGCTGCCTGCAAAATATCCGAACGGACGAGGATATGTCCCAGACCCAACCTGCCCCCACCTCAAACCTGTGCTGCCCTGAAAGTCCTAAGGGAACCCTACAAACTGACATCAGGAACCTGGGCTGGCCACTTTTCTTTCCCAGGGAAAAGGGCCGGTCTTTGTCTCCAGGGGCTGTGGCCCTGAGTGGCCGGCTGCCTGCAAAATATCCGAACGGACGAGGATATGTCCCAGACCCAACCTGCCCCCACCTCAAACCTGTGCTGCCCTGACAGTCCCAAGGGAACCCTACAAACTGATATCAGGAACCTGGGCTGGCCACTTTTCTTTCCCAGGGGAAAAGGGCCGGTCTTTGTCTCCAGGGGCTGTGGCCCTGAGTGGCCGGCTGCCTGCAAAATATCCGAACGGACGAGGATATGTCCCAGACCCAACCTGCCCCCACCTCAAACCTGTGCTGCCCTGAAAGTCCTAAGGGAACCCTACAAACTGACATCAGGAACCTGGGCTGGCCACTTTTCTTTCCCAGGGAAAAGGGCCGGTCTTTGTCTCCAGGGGCTGTGGCCCTGAGTGGCCCTGAGTGGCCGGCTGCCTGCAAAATATCCGAACGGACGAGGATATGTCCCAGACCCAACCTGCCCCCACCTCAAACCTGTGCTGCCCTGAAAGTCCTAAGGGAACCCTACAAACTGACATCAGGAAACCTGGGCTGGCCACTTTTCTTTCCCAGGGAAAAGGGCCGGTCTTTGTCTCCAGGGGCTGTGGCCCTGAGTGGCCCTGAGTGGCCGGCTGCCTGCAAAATATCCGAACGGACGAGGATATGTCCCAGACCCAACCTGCCCCCACCTCAAACCTGTGCTGCCCTGACAGTCCCAAGGGAACCCTACAAACTGATATCAGGAACCTGGGCTGGCCACTTTTCTTTCCCAGGGAAAAGGGCCGGTCTTTGTCTCCAGGGGCTGTGGCCCTGAGTGGCCGGCTGCCTGCAAAATATCCGAACGGACGAGGATATGTCCCAGACCCAACCTGCCCCCACCTCAAACCTGTGCTGCCCTGAAAGTCCTAAGGGAACCCTACAAACTGACATCAGGAACCTGGGCTGGCCACTTTTCTTTCCCAGGGAAAAGGGCCGGTCTTTGTCTCCAGGGGCTGTGGCCCTGAGTGGCCCTGAGTGGCCGGCTGCCTGCAAAATATCCGAACGGACGAGGATATGTCCCAGACCCAACCTGCCCCCACCTCAAACCTGTGCTGCCCTGAAAGTCCCTAAGGGAACCCTACAAACTGACATCAGGAACCTGGGCTGGCCACTTTTCTTTCCCAGGGAAAAAGGGCCGGTCTTTGTCTCCAGGGGCTGTGGCCCTGAGTGGCCGGCTGCCTGCAAAATATCCGAACGGACGAGGATATGTCCCAGACCCAACCTGCCCCCACCTCAAAACCTGTGCTGCCCTGACAGTCCCAAGGGAACCCTACAAACTGATATCAGGAACCTGGGCTGGCCACTTTTCTTTCCCAGGGAAAAGGGGCCGGTCTTTGTCTCCAGGGGCTGTGGCCCTGAGTGGCCGGCTGCCTGCAAAATATCCGAACGGACGAGGATATGTCCCAGACCCAACCTGCCCCCACCTCAAACCTGTGCTGCCCTGAAAGTCCTAAGGGAACCCTACAAACTGACATCAGGAACCTGGGCTGGCCACTTTTCTTTCCCAGGGAAAAGGGCCGGTCTTTGTCTCCAGGGGCTGTGGCCCTGAGTGGCCCTGAGTGGCCGGCTGCCTGCAAAATATCCGATCGGACGAGGATATGTCCCAGACCCAACCTGCCCCCACCTCAAATCTGTGCTGCCCTGAAAGTCCTAAGGGAACCCTACAAACTGACATCAGGAACCTGGGCTGGCCACTTTTCTTTCCCAGGGAAAAGGGCCGGTCTTTGTCTCCAGGGGCTGTGGCCCTGAGTGGCCCTGAGTGGCCGGCTGCCTGCAAAATATCCGAACGGACGAGGATATGTCCCAGACCCAACCTGCCCCCACCTCAAACCTGTGCTGCCCTGACAGTCCCAAGGGAACCCTACAAACTGATATCAGGAACCTGGGCTGGCCACTTTTCTTTCCCAGGGAAAAGGGCCGGTCTTTGTCTCCAGGGGCTGTGGCCCTGAGTGGCCCTGAGTGGCCGGCTGCCTGCAAAATATCCGAACGGACGAGGATATGTCCCAGACCCAACCTGCCCCCACCTCAAACCTGTGCTGCCCTGAAAGTCCTAAGGGAACCCTACAAACTGACATCAGGAACCTGGGCTGGCCACTTTTCTTTCCCAGGGAAAAGGGCCGGTCTTTGTCTCCAGGGGCTGTGGCCCTGAGTGGCCCTGAGTGGCCGGCTGCCTGCAAAATATCCGAACGGACGAGGATATGTCCCAGACCCAACCTGCCCCCACCTCAAACCTGTGCTGCCCTGAAAGTCCTAAGGGAACCCTACAAACTGACATCAGGAACCTGGGCTGGCCACTTTTCTTTCCCAGGGAAAAGGGCCGGTCTTTGTCTCCAGGGGCTGTGGCCCTGAGTGGCCGGCTGCCTGCAAAATATCCGAACGGACGAGGATATGTCCCAGACCCAACCTGCCCCCACCTCAAACCTGTGCTGCCCTGAAAGTCCTAAGGGAACCCTACAAACTGACATCAGGAACCTGGGCTGGCCACTTTTCTTTCCCAGGGAAAAGGGCCGGTCTTTGTCTCCAGGGGCTGTGGCCCTGAGTGGCCGTGAGTGGCCGGCTGCCTGCAAAATATCCGAACGGACGAGGATATGTCCCAGACCCAACCTGCCCCCACCTCAAACCTGTGCTGCCCTGAAAGTCCTAAGGGAACCCTACAAACTGACATCAGGAACCTGGGCTGGCCACTTTTCTTTCCCAGGGAAAAGGGCCGGTCTTTGTCTCCAGGGGCTGTGGCCCTGAGTGGCCGGCTGCCTGCAAAATATCCGAACGGACGAGGATATGTCCCAGACCCAACCTGCCCCCACCTCAAACCTGTGCTGCCCTGAAAGTCCTAAGGGAACCCTACAAACTGACATCAGGAACCTGGGCTGGCCACTTTTCTTTCCCAGGGAAAAGGGCCGGTCTTTGTCTCCAGGGGCTGTGGCCCTGAGTGGCCGGCTGCCTGCAAAATATCCGAACGGACGAGGATATGTCCCAGACCCAACCTGCCCCCACCTCAAACCTGTGCTGCCCTGAAAGTCCTAAGGGAACCCTACAAACTGACATCAGGAACCTGGGCTGGCCACTTTTCTTTCCCAGGGAAAAGGGCCGGTCTTTGTCTCCAGGGGCTGTGGCCCTGAGTGGCCCTGAGTGGCCGGCTGCCTGCAAAATATCCGAACGGACGAGGATATGTCCCAGACCCAACCTGCCCCAACCTCAAACCTGTGCTGCCCTGAAAGTCCTAAGGGAACCCTACAAACTGACATCAGGAACCTGGGCTGGCCACTTTTCTTTCCCAGGGAAAAGGGCCGGTCTTTGTCTCCAGGGGCTGTGGCCCTGAGTGGCCGGCTGCCTGCAAAATATCCGAACGGACGAGGATATGTCCCAGACCCAACCTGCCCCCACCTCAAACCTGTGCTGCCCTGAAAGTCCTAAGGGAACCCTACAAACTGACATCAGGAACCTGGGCTGGCCACTTTTCTTTCCCAGGGAAAAGGGCCGGTCTTTGTCTCCAGGGGCTGTGGCCCTGAGTGGCCCTGAGTGGCCGGCTGCCTGCAAAATATCCGAACGGACGAGGATATGTCCCAGACCCAACCTGCCCCCACCTCAAACCTGTGCTGCCCTGAAAGTCCTAAGGGAACCCTACAAACTGACATCAGGAACCTGGGCTGGCCACTTTTCTTTCCCAGGGAAAAGGGCCGGTCTTTGTCTCCAGGGGCTGTGGCCCTGAGTGGCCGGCTGCCTGCAAAATATCCGAACGGACGAGGATATGTCCCAGACCCAACCTGCCCCCACCTCAAACCTGTGCTGCCCTGACAGTCCCAAGGGAACCCTACAAACTGATATCAGGAACCTGGGCTGGCCACTTTTCTTTCCCAGGGAAAAGGGCCGGTCTTTGTCTCCAGGGGCTGTGGCCCTGAGTGGCCGTGAGTGGCCGGCTGCCTGCAAAATATCCGAACGGACGAGGATATGTCCCAGACCCAACCTGCCCCCACCTCAAACCTGTGCTGCCCTGAAAGTCCTAAGGGAACCCTACAAACTGACATCAGGAACCTGGGCTGGCCACTTTTCTTTCCCAGGGAAAAGGGCCGGTCTTTGTCTCCAGGGGCTGTGGCCCTGAGTGGCCCTGAGTGGCCGGCTGCCTGCAAAATATCCGAACGGACGAGGATATGTCCCAGACCCAACCTGCCCCCACCTCAAACCTGTGCTGCCCTGAAAGTCCTAAGGGAACCCTACAAACTGACATCAGGAACCTGGGCTGGCCACTTTTCTTTCCCAGGGAAAAGGGCCGGTCTTTGTCTCCAGGGGCTGTGGCCCTGAGTGGCCGGCTGCCTGCAAAATATCCGAACGGACGAGGATATGTCCCAGACCCAACCTGCCCCCACCTCAAACCTGTGCTGCCCTGACAGTCCCAAGGGAACCCTACAAACTGACATCAGGAACCTGGGCTGGCCACTTTTCTTTCCCAGGGAAAAGGGCCGGTCTTTGTCTCCAGGGGCTGTGGCCCTGAGTGGCCCTGAGTGGCCGGCTGCCTGCAAAATATCCGAACGGACGAGGATATGTCCCAGACCCAACCTGCCCCAACCTCAAACCTGTGCTGCCCTGAAAGTCCTAAGGGAACCCTACAAACTGACATCAGGAACCTGGGCTGGCCACTTTTCTTTCCCAGGGAAAAGGGCCGGTCTTTGTCTCCAGGGGCTGTGGCCCTGAGTGGCCGGCTGCCTGCAAAATATCCGAACGGACGAGGATATGTCCCAGACCCAACCTGCCCCCACCTCAAACCTGTGCTGCCCTGACAGTCCCAAGGGAACCCTACAAACTGATATCAGGAACCTGGGCTGGCCACTTTTCTTTCCCAGGGAAAAGGGCCGGTCTTTGTCTCCAGGGGCTGTGGCCCTGAGTGGCCGGCTGCCTGCAAAATATCCGAACGGACGAGGATATGTCCCAGACCCAACCTGCCCCCACCTCAAACCTGTGCTGCCCTGACAGTCCCAAGGGAACCCTACAAACTGACATCAGGAACCTGGGCTGGCCACTTTTCTTTCCCAGGGAAAAGGGCCCGTCATTGTCCCCAGGGGCTGTGGCCCTGAGTGGCCGGCTGCCTGCAAAATATCCGAACGGACGAGGATATGTCCCAGACCCAACCTGCCCCCACCTCAAACCTGTGCTGCCCTGAAAGTCCTAAGGGAACCCTACAAACTGACATCAGGAACCTGGGCTGGCCACTTTTCTTTCCCAGGGAAAAGGGCCGGTCTTTGTCTCCAGGGGCTGTGGCCCTGAGTGGCCCTGAGTGGCCGGCTGCCTGCAAAATATCCGAACGGACGAGGATATGTCCCAGACCCAACCTGCCCCCACCTCAAACCTGTGCTGCCCTGAAAGTCCTAAGGGAACCCTACAAACTGACATCAGGAACCTGGGCTGGCCACTTTTCTTTCCCAGGGAAAAGGGCCGGTCTTTGTCTCCAGGGGCTGTGGCCCTGAGTGGCCGGCTGCCTGCAAAATATCCGAATGGACGAGGATATGTCCCAGACCCAACCTGCCCCCACCTCAAACCTGTGCTGCCCTGAAAGTCCTAAGGGAACCCTACAAACTGACATCAGGAACCTGGGCTGGCCACTTTTCTTTCCCAGGGAAAAGGGCCGGTCTTTGTCTCCAGGGGCTGTGGCCCTGAGTGGCCGTGAGTGGCCGGCTGCCTGCAAAATATCCGAACGGACGAGGATATGTCCCAGACCCAACCTGCCCCCACCTCAAACCTGTGCTGCCCTGAAAGTCCTAAGGGAACCCTACGAAACTGACATCAGGAACCTGGGCTGGCCACTTTTCTTTCCCAGGGAAAAGGGCCGGTCTTTGTCTCCAGGGGCTGTGGCCCTGAGTGGCCGGCTGCCTGCAAAATATCCGAACGGACGAGGATATGTCCCAGACCCAACCTGCCCCCACCTCAAACCTGTGCTGCCCTGACAGTCCCAAGGGAACCCTACAAACTGACATCAGGAACCTGGGCTGGCCACTTTTCTTTCCCAGGGAAAAAGGGCCGGTCTTTGTCTCCAGGGGCTGTGGCCCTGAGTGGCCCTGAGTGGCCGGCTGCCTGCAAAATATCCGAACGGACGAGGATATGTCCCAGACCCAACCTGCCCCCACCTCAAACCTGTGCTGCCCTGAAAGTCCTAAGGGAACCCTACAAACTGACATCAGGAACCTGGGCTGGCCACTTTTCTTTCCCAGGGAAAAGGGCCGGTCTTTGTCTCCAGGGGCTGTGGCCCTGAGTGGCCGGCTGCCTGCAAAATATCCGAACGGACGAGGATATGTCCCAGACCCAACCTGCCCCCACCTCAAACCTGTGCTGCCCTGAAAGTCCTAAGGGAACCCTACAAACTGACATCAGGAACCTGGGCTGGCCACTTTTCTTTCCCAGGGAAAAGGGCCGGTCTTTGTCTCCAGGGGCTGTGGCCCTGAGTGGCCGTGAGTGGCCGGCTGCCTGCAAAATATCCGAACGGACGAGGATATGTCCCAGACCCAACCTGCCCCCACCTCAAACCTGTGCTGCCCTGAAAGTCCTAAGGGAACCCTACAAACTGACATCAGGAACCTGGCTGGCCACTTTTCTTTCCCAGGGAAAAGGGCCGGTCTTTGTCTCCAGGGGCTGTGGCCCTGAGTGGCCGGCTGCCTGCAAAATATCCGAACGGACGAGGATATGTCCCAGACCCAACCTGCCCCCACCTCAAACCTGTGCTGCCCTGAAAGTCCTAAGGGAACCCTACAAACTGACATCAGGAACCTGGGCTGGCCACTTTTCTTTCCCAGGGAAAAGGGCCGGTCTTTGTCTCCAGGGGCTGTGGCCCTGAGTGGCCGGCTGCCTGCAAAATATCCGAACGGACGAGGATATGTCCCAGACCCAACCTGCCCCCACCTCAAACCTGTGCTGCCCTGAAAGTCCTAAGGGAACCCTACAAACTGACATCAGGAACCTGGGCTGGCCACTTTTCTTTCCCAGGGAAAAGGGCCGGTCTTTGTCTCCAGGGGCTGTGGCCCTGAGTGGCCCTGAGTGGCCGGCTGCCTGCAAAATATCCGAACGGACGAGGATATGTCCCAGACCCAACCTCAAACCTGTGCTGCCCTGAAAGTCCTAAGGGAACCCTACAAACTGACATCAGGAACCTGGGCTGGCCACTTTTCTTTCCCAGGGAAAAGGGCCGGTCTTTGTCTCCAGGGGCTGTGGCCCTGAGTGGCCGGCTGCCTGCAAAATATCGAACGGACGAGGATATGTCCCAGACCCAACCTGCCCCCACCTCAAACCTGTGCTGCCCTGAAAGTCCTAAGGGAACCCTACAAACTGACATCAGGAACCTGGGCTGGCCACTTTTCTTTCCCAGGGAAAAGGGCCGGTCTTTGTCTCCAGGGGCTGTGGCCCTGAGTGGCCCTGAGTGGCCGGCTGCCTGCAAAATATCCGAACGGACGAGGATATGTCCCAGACCCAACCTGCCCCCACCTCAAACCTGTGCTGCCCTGAAAGTCCTAAGGGAACCCTACAAACTGACATCAGGAACCTGGGCTGGCCACTTTTCTTTCCCAGGGAAAAGGGGCCCGGTCTTTGTCTCCAGGGGCTGTGGCCCTGAGTGGCCCTGAGTGGCCGGCTGCCTGCAAAATATCCGAACGGACGAGGATATGTCCCAGACCCAACCTGCCCCAACCTCAAACCTGTGCTGCCCTGAAAGTCCTAAGGGAACCCTACAAACTGACATCAGGAACCTGGGCTGGCCACTTTTCTTTCCCAGGGAAAAGGGCCGGTCTTTGTCTCCAGGGGCTGTGGCCCTGAGTGGCCGGCTGCCTGCAAAATATCCGAACGGACGAGGATATGTCCCAGACCCAACCTGCCCCAACCTCAAACCTGTGCTGCCCTGAAAGTCCTAAGGGAACCCTACAAACTGACATCAGGAACCTGGGCTGGCCACTTTTCTTTCCCAGGGAAAAGGGCCGGTCTTTGTCTCCAGGGGCTGTGGCCCTGAGTGGCCGTGAGTGGCCGGCTGCCTGCAAAATATCCGAACGGACGAGGATATGTCCCAGACCCAACCTGCCCCCACCTCAAACCTGTGCTGCCCTGAAAGTCCTAAGGGAACCCTACAAACTGACATCAGGAACCTGGGCTGGCCACTTTTCTTTCCCAGGGAAAAGGGCCGGTCTTTGTCTCCAGGGGCTGTGGCCCTGAGTGGCCGGCTGCCTGCAAAATATCCGAACGGACGAGGATATGTCCCAGACCCAACCTGCCCCCACCTCAAACCTGTGCTGCCCTGAAAGTCCTAAGGGAACCCTACAAACTGACATCAGGAACCTGGGCTGGCCACTTTTCTTTCCCAGGGAAAAGGGCCGGTCTTTGTCTCCAGGGGCTGTGGCCCTGAGTGGCCCTGAGTGGCCGGCTGCCTGCAAAATATCCGAACGGACGAGGATATGTCCCAGACCCAACCTCAAACCTGTGCTGCCCTGAAAGTCCTAAGGGAACCCTACAAACTGACATCAGGAACCTGGGCTGGCCACTTTTCTTTCCCAGGGAAAAGGGCCGGTCTTTGTCTCCAGGGGCTGTGGCCCTGAGTGGCCGGCTGCCTGCAAAATATCCGAACGGACGAGGATATGTCCCAGACCCAACCTGCCCCCACCTCAAACCTGTGCTGCCCTGAAAGTCCTAAGGGAACCCTACAAACTGACATCAGGAACCTGGGCTGGCCACTTTTCTTTCCCAGGGAAAAGGGCCGGTCTTTGTCTCCAGGGGCTGTGGCCCTGAGTGGCCCTGAGTGGCCGGCTGCCTGCAAAATATCCGAACGGACGAGGATATGTCCCAGACCCAACCTGCCCCCACCTCAAACCTGTGCTGCCCTGAAAGTCCTAAGGGAACCCTACAAACTGACATCAGGAACCTGGGCTGGCCACTTTTCTTTCCCAGGGAAAAGGGCCGGTCTTTGTCTCCAGGGGCTGTGGCCCTGAGTGGCCCTGAGTGGCCGGCTGCCTGCAAAATATCCGAACGGACGAGGATATGTCCCAGACCCAACCTGCCCCAACCTCAAACCTGTGCTGCCCTGAAAGTCCTAAGGGAACCCTACAAACTGACATCAGGAACCTGGGCTGGCCACTTTTCTTTCCCAGGGAAAAGGGCCGGTCTTTGTCTCCAGGGGCTGTGGCCCTGAGTGGCCGGCTGCCTGCAAAATATCCGAACGGACGAGGATATGTCCCAGACCCAACCTGCCCCAACCTCAAACCTGTGCTGCCCTGAAAGTCCTAAGGGAACCCTACAAACTGACATCAGGAACCTGGGCTGGCCACTTTTCTTTCCCAGGGAAAAGGGCCGGTCTTTGTCTCCAGGGGCTGTGGCCCTGAGTGGCCGGCTGCCTGCAAAATATCCGAACGGACGAGGATATGTCCCAGACCCAACCTGCCCCCACCTCAAACCTGTGCTGCCCTGAAAGTCCTAAGGGAACCCTACAAACTGACATCAGGAACCTGGGCTGGCCACTTTTCTTTCCCAGGGAAAAGGGCCGGTCTTTGTCTCCAGGGGCTGTGGCCCTGAGTGGCCGGCTGCCTGCAAAATATCCGAACGGACGAGGATATGTCCCAGACCCAACCTGCCCCCACCTCAAACCTGTGCTGCCCTGAAAGTCCTAAGGGAACCCTACAAACTGACATCAGGAACCTGGGCTGGCCACTTTTCTTTCCCAGTGAAAAGGGCCGGTCTTTGTCTCCAGGGGCTGTGGCCCTGAGTGGCCCTGAGTGGCCGGCTGCCTGCAAAATATCCGAACGGACGAGGATATGTCCCAGACCCAACCTGCCCCCACCTCAAACCTGTGCTGCCCTGAAAGTCCTAAGGGAACCCTACAAACTGACATCAGGAACCTGGGCTGGCCACTTTTCTTTCCCAGGGAAAAGGGCCGGTCTTTGTCTCCAGGGGCTGTGGCCCTGAGTGGCCGGCTGCCTGCAAAATATCCGAACGGACGAGGATATGTCCCAGACCCAACCTGCCCCCACCTCAAACCTGTGCTGCCCTGACAGTCCCAAGGGAACCCTACAAACTGATATCAGGAACCTGGGCTGGCCACTTTTCTTTCCCAGGGAAAAGGGCCGGTCTTTGTCTCCAGGGGCTGTGGCCCTGAGTGGCCGGCTGCCTGCAAAATATCCGAACGGACGAGGATATGTCCCAGACCCAACCTGCCCCCACCTCAAACCTGTGCTGCCCTGAAAGTCCTAAGGGAACCCTACAAACTGACATCAGGAACCTGGGCTGGCCACTTTTCTTTCCCAGGGAAAAGGGCCGGTCTTTGTCTCCAGGGGCTGTGGCCCTGAGTGGCCCTGAGTGGCCGGCTGCCTGCAAAATATCCGAACGGACGAGGATATGTCCCAGACCCAACCTGCCCCCACCTCAAACCTGTGCTGCCCTGAAAGTCCTAAGGGAACCCTACAAACTGACATCAGGAACCTGGGCTGGCCACTTTTCTTTCCCAGGGAAAAGGGCCGGTCTTTGTCTCCAGGGGCTGTGGCCCTGAGTGGCCGGCTGCCTGCAAAATATCCGAACGGACGAGGATATGTCCCAGACCCAACCTGCCCCCACCTCAAACCTGTGCTGCCCTGACAGTCCCAAGGGAACCCTACAAACTGATATCAGGAACCTGGGCTGGCCACTTTTCTTTCCCAGGGAAAAGGGCCGGTCTTTGTCTCCAGGGGCTGTGGCCCTGAGTGGCCCGCTGCCTGCAAAATATCCGAACGGACGAGGATATGTCCCAGACCCAACCTGCCCCCACCTCAAACCTGTGCTGCCCTGAAAGTCCTAAGGGAACCCTACAAACTGACATCAGGAACCTGGGCTGGCCACTTTTCTTTCCCAGGGAAAAGGGCCGGTCTTTGTCTCCAGGGGCTGTGGCCCTGAGTGGCCCTGAGTGGCCGGCTGCCTGCAAAATATCCGAACGGACGAGGATATGTCCCAGACCCAACCTGCCCCCACCTCAAACCTGTGCTGCCCTGAAAGTCCTAAGGGAACCCTACAAACTGACATCAGGAACCTGGGCTGGCCACTTTTCTTTCCCAGGGAAAAGGGCCGGTCTTTGTCTCCAGGGGCTGTGGCCCTGAGTGGCCGGCTGCCTGCAAAATATCCGAACGGACGAGGATATGTCCCAGACCCAACCTGCCCCCACCTCAAACCTGTGCTGCCCTGAAAGTCCTAAGGGAACCCTACAAACTGACATCAGGAACCTGGGCTGGCCACTTTTCTTTCCCAGGGAAAAGGGCCGGTCTTTGTCTCCAGGGGCTGTGGCCCTGAGTGGCCCTGAGTGGCCGGCTGCCTGCAAAATATCCGAACGGACGAGGATATGTCCCAGACCCAACCTGCCCCCACCTCAAACCTGTGCTGCCCTGAAAGTCCTAAGGGAACCCTACAAACTGACATCAGGAACCTGGGCTGGCCACTTTTCTTTCCCAGGGAAAAGGGCCGGTCTTTGTCTCCAGGGGCTGTGGCCCTGAGTGGCCCTGAGTGGCCGGCTGCCTGCAAAATATCCGAACGGACGAGGATATGTCCCAGACCCAACCTGCCCCAACCTCAAACCTGTGCTGCCCTGAAAGTCCTAAGGGAACCCTACAAACTGACATCAGGAACCTGGGCTGGCCACTTTTCTTTCCCAGGGAAAAGGGCCGGTCTTTGTCTCCAGGGGCTGTGGCCCTGAGTGGCCGGCTGCCTGCAAAATATCCGAACGGACGAGGATATGTCCCAGACCCAACCTGCCCCCACCTCAAACCTGTGCTGCCCTGACAGTCCCAAGGGAACCCTACAAACTGACATCAGGAACCTGGGCTGGCCACTTTTCTTTCCCAGGGAAAAGGGCCGGTCTTTGTCTCCAGGGGCTGTGGCCCTGAGTGGCCCTGAGTGGCCGGCTGCCTGCAAAATATCCGAACGGACGAGGATATGTCCCAGACCCAACCTGCCCCCACCTCAAACCTGTGCTGCCCTGACAGTCCCAAGGGAACCCTACAAACTGATATCAGGAACCTGGGCTGGCCACTTTTCTTTCCCAGGGAAAAGGGCCGGTCTTTGTCTCCAGGGGCTGTGGCCCTGAGTGGCCGGCTGCCTGCAAAATATCCGAACGGACGAGGATATGTCCCAGACCCAACCTGCCCCCACCTCAAACCTGTGCTGCCCTGAAAGTCCTAAGGGAACCCTACAAACTGACATCAGGAACCTGGGCTGGCCACTTTTCTTTCCCAGGGAAAAGGGCCCGTCATTGTCCCCAGGGGCTGTGGCCCTGAGTGGCCGGCTGCCTGCAAAATATCCGAACGGACGAGGATATGTCCCAGACCCAACCTGCCCCCACCTCAAACCTGTGCTGCCCTGAAAGTCCTAAGGGAACCCTACAAACTGACATCAGGAACCTGGGCTGGCCACTTTTCTTTCCCAGGGAAAAGGGCCGGTCTTTGTCACCAGGGGCTGTGGCCCAGAGTGGCCCTGAGTGGCCGGCTGCCTGCAAAATATCCGAACGGACGAGGATATGTCCCAGACCCAACCTGCCCCCACCTCAAACCTGTGCTGCCCTGAAAGTCCTAAGGGAACCCTACAAACTGACATCAGGAACCTGGGCTGGCCACTTTTCTTTCCCAGGGAAAAGGGCCGGTCTTTGTCTCCAGGGGCTGTGGCCCTGAGTGGCCGGCTGCCTGCAAAATATCCGAATGGACGAGGATATGTCCCAGACCCAACCTGCCCCCACCTCAAACCTGTGCTGCCCTGAAAGTCCTAAGGGAACCCTACAAACTGACATCAGGAACCTGGGCTGGCCACTTTTCTTTCCCAGGGAAAAGGGCCGGTCTTTGTCTCCAGGGGCTGTGGCCCTGAGTGGCCGGCTGCCTGCAAAATATCCGAACGGACGAGGATATGTCCCAGACCCAACCTGCCCCCACCTCAAACCTGTGCTGCCCTGAAAGTCCTAAGGGAACCCTACAAACTGACATCAGGAACCTGGGCTGGCCACTTTTCTTTCCCAGGGAAAAGGGCCGGTCTTTGTCTCCAGGGGCTGTGGCCCTGAGTGGCCCTGAGTGGCCGGCTGCCTGCAAAATATCCGAACGGACGAGGATATGTCCCAGACCCAACCTGCCCCCACCTCAAACCTGTGCTGCCCTGAAAGTCCTAAGGGAACCCTACAAACTGACATCAGGAACCTGGGCTGGCCACTTTTCTTTCCCAGGGAAAAGGGCCGGTCTTTGTCTCCAGGGGCTGTGGCCCTGAGTGGCCGGCTGCCTGCAAAATATCCGAACGGACGAGGATATGTCCCAGACCCAACCTGCCCCCACCTCAAACCTGTGCTGCCCTGACAGTCCCAAGGGAACCCTACAAACTCACATCAGGAACCTGGGCTGGCCACTTTTCTTTCCCAGGGAAAAGGGCCGGTCTTTGTCTCCAGGGGCTGTGGCCCTGAGTGGCCGGCTGCCTGCAAAATATCCGAACGGACGAGGATATGTCCCAGACCCAACCTGCCCCCACCTCAAACCTGTGCTGCCCTGAAAGTCCTAAGGGAACCCTACAAACTGACATCAGGAACCTGGGCTGGCCACTTTTCTTTCCCAGGGAAAAGGGCCGGTCTTTGTCTCCAGGGGCTGTGGCCCTGAGTGGCCCTGAGTGGCCGGCTGCCTGCAAAATATCCGAACGGACGAGGATATGTCCCAGACCCAACCTGCCCCCACCTCAAACCTGTGCTGCCCTGAAAGTCCTAAGGGAACCCTACAAACTGACATCAGGAACCTGGGCTGGCCACTTTTCTTTCCCAGGGAAAAGGGCCGGTCTTTGTCTCCAGGGGCTGTGGCCCTGAGTGGCCGGCTGCCTGCAAAATATCCGAACGGACGAGGATATGTCCCAGACCCAACCTGCCCCCACCTCAAACCTGTGCTGCCCTGAAAGTCCTAAGGGAACCCTACAAACTGACATCAGGAACCTGGGCTGGCCACTTTTCTTTCCCAGGGAAAAGGGCCGGTCTTTGTCTCCAGGGGCTGTGGCCCTGAGTGGCCCTGAGTGGCCGGCTGCCTGCAAAATATCCGAACGGACGAGGATATGTCCCAGACCCAACCTGCCCCCACCTCAAACCTGTGCTGCCCTGAAAGTCCTAAGGGAACCCTACAAACTGACATCAGGAACCTGGGCTGGCCACTTTTCTTTCCCAGGGAAAAGGGCCGGTCTTTGTCTCCAGGGGCTGTGGCCCTGAGTGGCCGGCTGCCTGCAAAATATCCGAACGGACGAGGATATGTCCCAGACCCAACCTGCCCCCACCTCAAACCTGTGCTGCCCTGACAGTCCCAAGGGAACCCTACAAACTGATATCAGGAACCTGGGCTGGCCACTTTTCTTTCCCAGGGAAAAGGGCCGGTCTTTGTCTCCAGGGGCTGTGGCCCTGAGTGGCCCGCTGCCTGCAAAATATCCGAACGGACGAGGATATGTCCCAGACCCAACCTGCCCCCACCTCAAACCTGTGCTGCCCTGAAAGTCCTAAGGGAACCCTACAAACTGACATCAGGAACCTGGGCTGGCCACTTTTCTTTCCCAGGGAAAAGGGCCGGTCTTTGTCTCCAGGGGCTGTGGCCCTGAGTGGCCCTGAGTGGCCGGCTGCCTGCAAAATATCCGAACGGACGAGGATATGTCCCAGACCCAACCTGCCCCCACCTCAAACCTGTGCTGCCCTGAAAGTCCTAAGGGAACCCTACAAACTGACATCAGGAACCTGGGCTGGCCACTTTTCTTTCCCAGGGAAAAGGGCCGGTCTTTGTCTCCAGGGGCTGTGGCCCTGAGTGGCCGGCTGCCTGCAAAATATCCGAACGGACGAGGATATGTCCCAGACCCAACCTGCCCCCACCTCAAACCTGTGCTGCCCTGAAAGTCCTAAGGGAACCCTACAAACTGACATCAGGAACCTGGGCTGGCCACTTTTCTTTCCCAGGGAAAAGGGCCGGTCTTTGTCTCCAGGGGCTGTGGCCCTGAGTGGCCCTGAGTGGCCGGCTGCCTGCAAAATATCCGAACGGACGAGGATATGTCCCAGACCCAACCTGCCCCCACCTCAAACCTGTGCTGCCCTGAAAGTCCTAAGGGAACCCTACAAACTGACATCAGGAACCTGGGCTGGCCACTTTTCTTTCCCAGGGAAAAGGGCCGGTCTTTGTCTCCAGGGGCTGTGGCCCTGAGTGGCCCTGAGTGGCCGGCTGCCTGCAAAATATCCGAACGGACGAGGATATGTCCCAGACCCAACCTGCCCCAACCTCAAACCTGTGCTGCCCTGAAAGTCCTAAGGGAACCCTACAAACTGACATCAGGAACCTGGGCTGGCCACTTTTCTTTCCCAGGGAAAAGGGCCGGTCTTTGTCTCCAGGGGCTGTGGCCCTGAGTGGCCGGCTGCCTGCAAAATATCCGAACGGACGAGGATATGTCCCAGACCCAACCTGCCCCCACCTCAAACCTGTGCTGCCCTGACAGTCCCAAGGGAACCCTACAAACTGATATCAGGAACCTGGGCTGGCCACTTTTCTTTCCCAGGGAAAAGGGCCGGTCTTTGTCTCCAGGGGCTGTGGCCCTGAGTGGCCCGCTGCCTGCAAAATATCCGAACGGACGAGGATATGTCCCAGACCCAACCTGCCCCCACCTCAAACCTGTGCTGCCCTGAAAGTCCTAAGGGAACCCTACAAACTGACATCAGGAACCTGGGCTGGCCACTTTTCTTTCCCAGGGAAAAGGGCCGGTCTTTGTCTCCAGGGGCTGTGGCCCTGAGTGGCCCTGAGTGGCCGGCTGCCTGCAAAATATCCGAACGGACGAGGATATGTCCCAGACCCAACCTGCCCCCACCTCAAACCTGTGCTGCCCTGAAAGTCCTAAGGGAACCCTACAAACTGACATCAGGAACCTGGGCTGGCCACTTTTCTTTCCCAGGGAAAAGGGCCGGTCTTTGTCTCCAGGGGCTGTGGCCCTGAGTGGCCGGCTGCCTGCAAAATATCCGAACGGACGAGGATATGTCCCAGACCCAACCTGCCCCCACCTCAAACCTGTGCTGCCCTGAAAGTCCTAAGGGAACCCTACAAACTGACATCAGGAACCTGGGCTGGCCACTTTTCTTTCCCAGGGAAAAGGGCCGGTCTTTGTCTCCAGGGGCTGTGGCCCTGAGTGGCCCTGAGTGGCCGGCTGCCTGCAAAATATCCGAACGGACGAGGATATGTCCCAGACCCAACCTGCCCCCACCTCAAACCTGTGCTGCCCTGAAAGTCCTAAGGGAACCCTACAAACTGACATCAGGAACCTGGGCTGGCCACTTTTCTTTCCCAGGGAAAAGGGCCGGTCTTTGTCTCCAGGGGCTGTGGCCCTGAGTGGCCCTGAGTGGCCGGCTGCCTGCAAAATATCCGAACGGACGAGGATATGTCCCAGACCCAACCTGCCCCAACCTCAAACCTGTGCTGCCCTGAAAGTCCTAAGGGAACCCTACAAACTGACATCAGGAACCTGGGCTGGCCACTTTTCTTTCCCAGGGAAAAGGGCCGGTCTTTGTCTCCAGGGGCTGTGGCCCTGAGTGGCCGGCTGCCTGCAAAATATCCGAACGGACGAGGATATGTCCCAGACCCAACCTGCCCCCACCTCAAACCTGTGCTGCCCTGACAGTCCCAAGGGAACCCTACAAACTGACATCAGGAACCTGGGCTGGCCACTTTTCTTTCCCAGGGAAAAGGGCCGGTCTTTGTCTCCAGGGGCTGTGGCCCTGAGTGGCCCTGAGTGGCCGGCTGCCTGCAAAATATCCGAACGGACGAGGATATGTCCCAGACCCAACCTGCCCCCACCTCAAACCTGTGCTGCCCTGACAGTCCCAAGGGAACCCTACAAACTGATATCAGGAACCTGGGCTGGCCACTTTTCTTTCCCAGGGAAAAGGGCCGGTCTTTGTCTCCAGGGGCTGTGGCCCTGAGTGGCCGGCTGCCTGCAAAATATCCGAACGGACGAGGATATGTCCCAGACCCAACCTGCCCCCACCTCAAACCTGTGCTGCCCTGAAAGTCCTAAGGGAACCCTACAAACTGACATCAGGAACCTGGGCTGGCCACTTTTCTTTCCCAGGGAAAAGGGCCCGTCATTGTCCCCAGGGGCTGTGGCCCTGAGTGGCCGGCTGCCTGCAAAATATCCGAACGGACGAGGATATGTCCCAGACCCAACCTGCCCCCACCTCAAACCTGTGCTGCCCTGAAAGTCCTAAGGGAACCCTACAAACTGACATCAGGAACCTGGGCTGGCCACTTTTCTTTCCCAGGGAAAAGGGCCGGTCTTTGTCACCAGGGGCTGTGGCCCAGAGTGGCCCTGAGTGGCCGGCTGCCTGCAAAATATCCGAACGGACGAGGATATGTCCCAGACCCAACCTGCCCCCACCTCAAACCTGTGCTGCCCTGAAAGTCCTAAGGGAACCCTACAAACTGACATCAGGAACCTGGGCTGGCCACTTTTCTTTCCCAGGGAAAAGGGCCGGTCTTTGTCTCCAGGGGCTGTGGCCCTGAGTGGCCGGCTGCCTGCAAAATATCCGAATGGACGAGGATATGTCCCAGACCCAACCTGCCCCCACCTCAAACCTGTGCTGCCCTGAAAGTCCTAAGGGAACCCTACAAACTGACATCAGGAACCTGGGCTGGCCACTTTTCTTTCCCAGGGAAAAGGGCCGGTCTTTGTCTCCAGGGGCTGTGGCCCTGAGTGGCCGGCTGCCTGCAAAATATCCGAACGGACGAGGATATGTCCCAGACCCAACCTGCCCCCACCTCAAACCTGTGCTGCCCTGAAAGTCCTAAGGGAACCCTACAAACTGACATCAGGAACCTGGGCTGGCCACTTTTCTTTCCCAGGGAAAAGGGCCGGTCTTTGTCTCCAGGGGCTGTGGCCCTGAGTGGCCCTGAGTGGCCGGCTGCCTGCAAAATATCCGAACGGACGAGGATATGTCCCAGACCCAACCTGCCCCCACCTCAAACCTGTGCTGCCCTGAAAGTCCTAAGGGAACCCTACAAACTGACATCAGGAACCTGGGCTGGCCACTTTTCTTTCCCAGGGAAAAGGGCCGGTCTTTGTCTCCAGGGGCTGTGGCCCTGAGTGGCCGGCTGCCTGCAAAATATCCGAACGGACGAGGATATGTCCCAGACCCAACCTGCCCCCACCTCAAACCTGTGCTGCCCTGACAGTCCCAAGGGAACCCTACAAACTCACATCAGGAACCTGGGCTGGCCACTTTTCTTTCCCAGGGAAAAGGGCCGGTCTTTGTCTCCAGGGGCTGTGGCCCTGAGTGGCCGGCTGCCTGCAAAATATCCGAACGGACGAGGATATGTCCCAGACCCAACCTGCCCCCACCTCAAACCTGTGCTGCCCTGAAAGTCCTAAGGGAACCCTACAAACTGACATCAGGAACCTGGGCTGGCCACTTTTCTTTCCCAGGGAAAAGGGCCGGTCTTTGTCTCCAGGGGCTGTGGCCCTGAGTGGCCCTGAGTGGCCGGCTGCCTGCAAAATATCCGAACGGACGAGGATATGTCCCAGACCCAACCTGCCCCCACCTCAAACCTGTGCTGCCCTGAAAGTCCTAAGGGAACCCTACAAACTGACATCAGGAACCTGGGCTGGCCACTTTTCTTTCCCAGGGAAAAGGGCCGGTCTTTGTCTCCAGGGGCTGTGGCCCTGAGTGGCCGGCTGCCTGCAAAATATCCGAACGGACGAGGATATGTCCCAGACCCAACCTGCCCCCACCTCAAACCTGTGCTGCCCTGAAAGTCCTAAGGGAACCCTACAAACTGACATCAGGAACCTGGGCTGGCCACTTTTCTTTCCCAGGGAAAAGGGCCGGTCTTTGTCTCCAGGGGCTGTGGCCCTGAGTGGCCCTGAGTGGCCGGCTGCCTGCAAAATATCCGAACGGACGAGGATATGTCCCAGACCCAACCTGCCCCAACCTCAAACCTGTGCTGCCCTGAAAGTCCTAAGGGAACCCTACAAACTGACATCAGGAACCTGGGCTGGCCACTTTTCTTTCCCAGGGAAAAGGGCCGGTCTTTGTCTCCAGGGGCTGTGGCCCTGAGTGGCCGGCTGCCTGCAAAATATCCGAACGGACGAGGATATGTCCCAGACCCAACCTGCCCCCACCTCAAACCTGTGCTGCCCTGACAGTCCCAAGGGAACCCTACAAACTGACATCAGGAACCTGGGCTGGCCACTTTTCTTTCCCAGGGAAAAGGGCCGGTCTTTGTCTCCAGGGGCTGTGGCCCTGAGTGGCCCTGAGTGGCCGGCTGCCTGCAAAATATCCGAACGGACGAGGATATGTCCCAGACCCAACCTGCCCCCACCTCAAACCTGTGCTGCCCTGAAAGTCCTAAGGGAACCCTACAAACTGACATCAGGAACCTGGGCTGGCCACTTTTCTTTCCCAGGGAAAAGGGCCGGTCTTTGTCTCCAGGGGCTGTGGCCCTGAGTGGCCGGCTGCCTGCAAAATATCCGAACGGACGAGGATATGTCCCAGACCCAACCTGCCCCCACCTCAAACCTGTGCTGCCCTGACAGTCCCAAGGGAACCCTACAAACTGATATCAGGAACCTGGGCTGGCCACTTTTCTTTCCCAGGGAAAAGGGCCGGTCTTTGTCTCCAGGGGCTGTGGCCCTGAGTGGCCGGCTGCCTGCAAAATATCCGAACGGACGAGGATATGTCCCAGACCCAACCTGCCCCCACCTCAAACCTGTGCTGCCCTGAAAGTCCTAAGGGAACCCTACAAACTGACATCAGGAACCTGGGCTGGCCACTTTTCTTTCCCAGGGAAAAGGGCCGGTCTTTGTCTCCAGGGGCTGTGGCCCTGAGTGGCCCTGAGTGGACGGCTGCCTGCAAAATATCCGAACGGACGAGGATATGTCCCAGACCCAACCTGCCCCCACCTCAAACCTGTGCTGCCCTGAAAGTCCTAAGGGAACCCTACAAACTGACATCAGGAACCTGGGCTGGCCACTTTTCTTTCCCAGGGAAAAGGGCCGGTCTTTGTCTCCAGGGGCTGTGGCCCTGAGTGGCCGGCTGCCTGCAAAATATCCGAACGGACGAGGATATGTCCCAGACCCAACCTGCCCCCACCTCAAACCTGTGCTGCCCTGAAAGTCCTAAGGGAACCCTACAAACTGACATCAGGAACCTGGGCTGGCCACTTTTCTTTCCCAGGGAAAAGGGCCGGTCTTTGTCTCCAGGGGCTGTGGCCCTGAGTGGCCGTGAGTGGCCGGCTGCCTGCAAAATATCCGAACGGACGAGGATATGTCCCAGACCCAACCTGCCCCCACCTCAAACCTGTGCTGCCCTGAAAGTCCTAAGGGAACCCTACAAACTGACATCAGGAACCTGGGCTGGCCACTTTTCTTTCCCAGGGAAAAGGGCCGGTCTTTGTCTCCAGGGGCTGTGGCCCTGAGTGGCCGGCTGCCTGCAAAATATCCGAACGGACGAGGATATGTCCCAGACCCAACCTGCCCCCACCTCAAACCTGTGCTGCCCTGACAGTCCCAAGGGAACCCTACAAACTGACATCAGGAACCTGGGCTGGCCACTTTTCTTTCCCAGGGAAAAGGGCCGGTCTTTGTCTCCAGGGGCTGTGGCCCTGAGTGGCCCTGAGTGGCCGGCTGCCTGCAAAATATCCGAACGGACGAGGATATGTCCCAGACCCAACCTGCCCCCACCTCAAACCTGTGCTGCCCTGAAAGTCCTAAGGGAACCCTACAAACTGACATCAGGAACCTGGGCTGGCCACTTTTCTTTCCCAGGGAAAAGGGCCGGTCTTTGTCTCCAGGGGCTGTGGCCCTGAGTGGCCGGCTGCCTGCAAAATATCCGAACGGACGAGGATATGTCCCAGACCCAACCTGCCCCCACCTCAAACCTGTGCTGCCCTGAAAGTCCTAAGGGAACCCTACAAACTGACATCAGGAACCTGGGCTGGCCACTTTTCTTTCCCAGGGAAAAGGGCCGGTCTTTGTCTCCAGGGGCTGTGGCCCTGAGTGGCCGTGAGTGGCCGGCTGCCTGCAAAATATCCGAACGGACGAGGATATGTCCCAGACCCAACCTGCCCCCACCTCAAACCTGTGCTGCCCTGAAAGTCCTAAGGGAACCCTACAAACTGACATCAGGAACCTGGGCTGGCCACTTTTCTTTCCCAGGGAAAAGGGCCGGTCTTTGTCTCCAGGGGCTGTGGCCCTGAGTGGCCGGCTGCCTGCAAAATATCCGAACGGACGAGGATATGTCCCAGACCCAACCTGCCCCCACCTCAAACCTGTGCTGCCCTGAAAGTCCTAAGGGAACCCTACAAACTGACATCAGGAACCTGGGCTGGCCACTTTTCTTTCCCAGGGAAAAGGGCCGGTCTTTGTCTCCAGGGGCTGTGGCCCTGAGTGGCCGGCTGCCTGCAAAATATCCGAACGGACGAGGATATGTCCCAGACCCAACCTGCCCCCACCTCAAACCTGTGCTGCCCTGAAAGTCCTAAGGGAACCCTACAAACTGACATCAGGAACCTGGGCTGGCCACTTTTCTTTCCCAGGGAAAAGGGCCGGTCTTTGTCTCCAGGGGCTGTGGCCCTGAGTGGCCGTGAGTGGCCGGCTGCCTGCAAAATATCCGAACGGACGAGGATATGTCCCAGACCCAACCTGCCCCAACCTCAAACCTGTGCTGCCCTGAAAGTCCTAAGGGAACCCTACAAACTGACATCAGGAACCTGGGCTGGCCACTTTTCTTTCCCAGGGAAAAGGGCCGGTCTTTGTCTCCAGGGGCTGTGGCCCTGAGTGGCCGGCTGCCTGCAAAATATCCGAACGGACGAGGATATGTCCCAGACCCAACCTGCCCCCACCTCAAACCTGTGCTGCCCTGAAAGTCCTAAGGGAACCCTACAAACTGACATCAGGAACCTGGGCTGGCCACTTTTCTTTCCCAGGGAAAAGGGCCGGTCTTTGTCTCCAGGGGCTGTGGCCCTGAGTGGCCGGCTGCCTGCAAAATATCCGAACGGACGAGGATATGTCCCAGACCCAACCTGCCCCCACCTCAAACCTGTGCTGCCCTGAAAGTCCTAAGGGAACCCTACAAACTGACATCAGGAACCTGGGCTGGCCACTTTTCTTTCCCAGGGAAAAGGGCCGGTCTTTGTCTCCAGGGGCTGTGGCCCTGAGTGGCCCTGAGTGGCCGGCTGCCTGCAAAATATCCGAACGGACGAGGATATGTCCCAGACCCAACCTGCCCCAACCTCAAACCTGTGCTGCCCTGAAAGTCCTAAGGGAACCCTACAAACTGACATCAGGAACCTGGGCTGGCCACTTTTCTTTCCCAGGGAAAAGGGCCGGTCTTTGTCTCCAGGGGCTGTGGCCCTGAGTGGCCGGCTGCCTGCAAAATATCTGAACGGACGAGGATATGTCCCAGACCCAACCTGCCCCCACCTCAAACCTGTGCTGCCCTGACAGTCCCAAGGGAACCCTACAAACTGATATCAGGAACCTGGGCTGGCCACTTTTCTTTCCCAGGGAAAAGGGCCGGTCTTTGTCTCCAGGGGCTGTGGCCCTGAGTGGCCGGCTGCCTGCAAAATATCCGAACGGACGAGGATATGTCCCAGACCCAACCTGCCCCCACCTCAAACCTGTGCTGCCCTGACAGTCCCAAGGGAACCCTACAAACTGACATCAGGAACCTGGGCTGGCCACTTTTCTTTCCCAGGGAAAAGGGCCCGTCATTGTCCCCAGGGGCTGTGGCCCTGAGTGGCCGGCTGCCTGCAAAATATCCGAACGGACGAGGATATGTCCCAGACCCAACCTGCCCCCACCTCAAACCTGTGCTGCCCTGACAGTCCTAAGGGAACCCTACAAACTGACATCAGGAACCTGGGCTGGCCACTTTTCTTTCCCAGGGAAAAGGGCCGGTCTTTGTCTCCAGGGGCTGTGGCCCTGAGTGGCCGTGAGTGGCCGGCTGCCTGCAAAATATCCGAACGGACGAGGATATGTCCCAGACCCAACCTGCCCCCACCTCAAACCTGTGCTGCCCTGAAAGTCCTAAGGGAACCCTACAAACTGACATCAGGAACCTGGGCTGGCCACTTTTCTTTCCCAGGGAAAAGGGCCGGTCTTTGTCTCCAGGGGCTGTGGCCCTGAGTGGCCGGCTGCCTGCAAAATATCCGAATGGACGAGGATATGTCCCAGACCCAACCTGCCCCCACCTCAAACCTGTGCTGCCCTGACAGTCCCAAGGGAACCCTACAAACTGATATCAGGAACCTGGGCTGGCCACTTTTCTTTCCCAGGGAAAAGGGCCGGTCTTTGTCTCCAGGGGCTGTGGCCCTGAGTGGCCGGCTGCCTGCAAAATATCCGAACGGACGAGGATATGTCCCAGACCCAACCTGCCCCCACCTCAAACCTGTGCTGCCCTGAAAGTCCTAAGGGAACCCTACAAACTGACATCAGGAACCTGGGCTGGCCACTTTTCTTTCCCAGGGAAAAGGGCCCGTCATTGTCCCCAGGGGCTGTGGCCCTGAGTGGCCGGCTGCCTGCAAAATATCCGAACGGACGAGGATATGTCCCAGACCCAACCTGCCCCCACCTCAAACCTGTGCTGCCCTGAAAGTCCTAAGGGAACCCTACAAACTGACATCAGGAACCTGGGCTGGCCACTTTTCTTTCCCAGGGAAAAGGGCCGGTCTTTGTCTCCAGGGGCTGTGGCCCTGAGTGGCCGGCTGCCTGCAAAATATCCGAACGGACGAGGATATGTCCCAGACCCAACCTGCCCCCACCTCAAACCTGTGCTGCCCTGAAAGTCCTAAGGGAACCCTACAAACTGACATCAGGAACCTGGGCTGGCCACTTTTCTTTCCCAGGGAAAAGGGCCGGTCTTTGTCTCCAGGGGCTGTGGCCCTGAGTGGCCCTGAGTGGCCGGCTGCCTGCAAAATATCCGAACGGACGAGGATATGTCCCAGACCCAACCTGCCCCAACCTCAAACCTGTGCTGCCCTGAAAGTCCTAAGGGAACCCTACAAACTGACATCAGGAACCTGGGCTGGCCACTTTTCTTTCCCAGGGAAAAGGGCCGGTCTTTGTCTCCAGGGGCTGTGGCCCTGAGTGGCCGGCTGCCTGCAAAATATCTGAACGGACGAGGATATGTCCCAGACCCAACCTGCCCCCACCTCAAACCTGTGCTGCCCTGACAGTCCCAAGGGAACCCTACAAACTGATATCAGGAACCTGGGCTGGCCACTTTTCTTTCCCAGGGAAAAGGGCCGGTCTTTGTCTCCAGGGGCTGTGGCCCTGAGTGGCCGGCTGCCTGCAAAATATCCGAACGGACGAGGATATGTCCCAGACCCAACCTGCCCCCACCTCAAACCTGTGCTGCCCTGACAGTCCCAAGGGAACCCTACAAACTGACATCAGGAACCTGGGCTGGCCACTTTTCTTTCCCAGGGAAAAGGGCCCGTCATTGTCCCCAGGGGCTGTGGCCCTGAGTGGCCGGCTGCCTGCAAAATATCCGAACGGACGAGGATATGTCCCAGACCCAACCTGCCCCCACCTCAAACCTGTGCTGCCCTGACAGTCCTAAGGGAACCCTACAAACTGACATCAGGAACCTGGGCTGGCCACTTTTCTTTCCCAGGGAAAAGGGCCGGTCTTTGTCTCCAGGGGCTGTGGCCCTGAGTGGCCGTGAGTGGCCGGCTGCCTGCAAAATATCCGAACGGACGAGGATATGTCCCAGACCCAACCTGCCCCCACCTCAAACCTGTGCTGCCCTGAAAGTCCTAAGGGAACCCTACAAACTGACATCAGGAACCTGGGCTGGCCACTTTTCTTTCCCAGGGAAAAGGGCCGGTCTTTGTCTCCAGGGGCTGTGGCCCTGAGTGGCCGGCTGCCTGCAAAATATCCGAATGGACGAGGATATGTCCCAGACCCAACCTGCCCCCACCTCAAACCTGTGCTGCCCTGACAGTCCCAAGGGAACCCTACAAACTGATATCAGGAACCTGGGCTGGCCACTTTTCTTTCCCAGGGAAAAGGGCCGGTCTTTGTCTCCAGGGGCTGTGGCCCTGAGTGGCCGGCTGCCTGCAAAATATCCGAACGGACGAGGATATGTCCCAGACCCAACCTGCCCCCACCTCAAACCTGTGCTGCCCTGAAAGTCCTAAGGGAACCCTACAAACTGACATCAGGAACCTGGGCTGGCCACTTTTCTTTCCCAGGGAAAAGGGCCCGTCATTGTCCCCAGGGGCTGTGGCCCTGAGTGGCCGGCTGCCTGCAAAATATCCGAACGGACGAGGATATGTCCCAGACCCAACCTGCCCCCACCTCAAACCTGTGCTGCCCTGAAAGTCCTAAGGGAACCCTACAAACTGACATCAGGAACCTGGGCTGGCCACTTTTCTTTCCCAGGGAAAAGGGCCGGTCTTTGTCTCCAGGGGCTGTGGCCAGCTGAGTGGCCGTGAGTGGCCGGCTGCCTGCAAAATATCCGAACGGACGAGGATATGTCCCAGACCCAACCTGCCCCCACCTCAAACCTGTGCTGCCCTGAAAGTCCTAAGGGAACCCTACAAACTCACATCAGGAACCTGGGCTGGCCACTTTTCTTTCCCAGGGAAAAGGGCCCGTCATTGTCCCCAGGGGCTGTGGCCCTGAGTGGCCGGCTGCCTGCAAAATATCCGAACGGACGAGGATATGTCCCAGACCCAACCTGCCCCCACCTCAAACCTGTGCTGCCCTGAAAGTCCTAAGGGAACCCTACAAACTGACATCAGGAACCTGGGCTGGCCACTTTTCTTTCCCAGGGAAAAGGGCCGGTCTTTGTCTCCAGGGGCTGTGGCCCTGAGTGGCCCTGAGTGGCCGGCTGCCTGCAAAATATCCGAACGGACGAGGATATGTCCCAGACCCAACCTGCCCCCACCTCAAACCTGTGCTGCCCTGAAAGTCCTAAGGGAACCCTACAAACTGACATCAGGAACCTGGGCTGGCCACTTTTCTTTCCCAGGGAAAAGGGCCGGTCTTTGTCTCCAGGGGCTGTGGCCCTGAGTGGCCGGCTGCCTGCAAAATATCCGAACGGACGAGGATATGTCCCAGACCCAACCTGCCCCCACCTCAAACCTGTGCTGCCCTGAAAGTCCTAAGGGAACCCTACAAACTGACATCAGGAACCTGGGCTGGCCACTTTTCTTTCCCAGGGAAAAGGGCCGGTCTTTGTCTCCAGGGGCTGTGGCCCTGAGTGGCCGGCTGCCTGCAAAATATCCGAACGGACGAGGATATGTCCCAGACCCAACCTGCCCCCACCTCAAACCTGTGCTGCCCTGAAAGTCCTAAGGGAACCCTACAAACTGACATCAGGAACCTGGGCTGGCCACTTTTCTTTCCCAGGGAAAAGGGCCGGTCTTTGTCTCCAGGGGCTGTGGCCCTGAGTGGCCGGCTGCCTGCAAAATATCCGAACGGACGAGGATATGTCCCAGACCCAACCTGCCCCCACCTCAAACCTGTGCTGCCCTGAAAGTCCTAAGGGAACCCTACAAACTGACATCAGGAACCTGGGCTGGCCACTTTTCTTTCCCAGGGAAAAGGGCCGGTCTTTGTCTCCAGGGGCTGTGGCCCTGAGTGGCCCTGAGTGGCCGGCTGCCTGCAAAATATCCGAACGGACGAGGATATGTCCCAGACCCAACCTGCCCCCACCTCAAACCTGTGCTGCCCTGAAAGTCCTAAGGGAACCCTACAAACTGACATCAGGAACCTGGGCTGGCCACTTTTCTTTCCCAGGGAAAAGGGCCGGTCTTTGTCTCCAGGGGCTGTGGCCCTGAGTGGCCGTGAGTGGCCGGCTGCCTGCAAAATATCCGAACGGACGAGGATATGTCCCAGACCCAACCTGCCCCCACCTCAAACCTGTGCTGCCCTGACAGTCCCAAGGGAACCCTACAAACTGATATCAGGAACCTGGGCTGGCCACTTTTCTTTCCCAGGGAAAAGGGCCCGTCATTGTCCCCAGGGGCTGTGGCCCTGAGTGGCCGGCTGCCTGCAAAATATCCGAACGGACGAGGATATGTCCCAGACCCAACCTGCCCCCACCTCAAACCTGTGCTGCCCTGAAAGTCCTAAGGGAACCCTACAAACTGACATCAGGAACCTGGGCTGGCCACTTTTCTTTCCCAGGGAAAAGGGCCGGTCTTTGTCTCCAGGGGCTGTGGCCCTGAGTGGCCGGCTGCCTGCAAAATATCCGAACGGACGAGGATATGTCCCAGACCCAACCTGCCCCCACCTCAAACCTGTGCTGCCCTGAAAGTCCTAAGGGAACCCTACAAACTGACATCAGGAACCTGGGCTGGCCACTTTTCTTTCCCAGGGAAAAGGGCCGGTCTTTGTCTCCAGGGGCTGTGGCCCTGAGTGGCCCTGAGTGGCCGGCTGCCTGCAAAATATCCGAACGGACGAGGATATGTCCCAGACCCAACCTGCCCCAACCTCAAACCTGTGCTGCCCTGAAAGTCCTAAGGGAACCCTACAAACTGACATCAGGAACCTGGGCTGGCCACTTTTCTTTCCCAGGGAAAAGGGCCGGTCTTTGTCTCCAGGGGCTGTGGCCCTGAGTGGCCGGCTGCCTGCAAAATATCTGAACGGACGAGGATATGTCCCAGACCCAACCTGCCCCCACCTCAAACCTGTGCTGCCCTGACAGTCCCAAGGGAACCCTACAAACTGATATCAGGAACCTGGGCTGGCCACTTTTCTTTCCCAGGGAAAAGGGCCGGTCTTTGTCTCCAGGGGCTGTGGCCCTGAGTGGCCGGCTGCCTGCAAAATATCCGAACGGACGAGGATATGTCCCAGACCCAACCTGCCCCCACCTCAAACCTGTGCTGCCCTGACAGTCCCAAGGGAACCCTACAAACTGACATCAGGAACCTGGGCTGGCCACTTTTCTTTCCCAGGGAAAAGGGCCCGTCATTGTCCCCAGGGGCTGTGGCCCTGAGTGGCCGGCTGCCTGCAAAATATCCGAACGGACGAGGATATGTCCCAGACCCAACCTGCCCCCACCTCAAACCTGTGCTGCCCTGACAGTCCTAAGGGAACCCTACAAACTGACATCAGGAACCTGGGCTGGCCACTTTTCTTTCCCAGGGAAAAGGGCCGGTCTTTGTCTCCAGGGGCTGTGGCCCTGAGTGGCCGTGAGTGGCCGGCTGCCTGCAAAATATCCGAACGGACGAGGATATGTCCCAGACCCAACCTGCCCCCACCTCAAACCTGTGCTGCCCTGAAAGTCCTAAGGGAACCCTACAAACTGACATCAGGAACCTGGGCTGGCCACTTTTCTTTCCCAGGGAAAAGGGCCGGTCTTTGTCTCCAGGGGCTGTGGCCCTGAGTGGCCGGCTGCCTGCAAAATATCCGAATGGACGAGGATATGTCCCAGACCCAACCTGCCCCCACCTCAAACCTGTGCTGCCCTGACAGTCCCAAGGGAACCCTACAAACTGATATCAGGAACCTGGGCTGGCCACTTTTCTTTCCCAGGGAAAAGGGCCGGTCTTTGTCTCCAGGGGCTGTGGCCCTGAGTGGCCGGCTGCCTGCAAAATATCCGAACGGACGAGGATATGTCCCAGACCCAACCTGCCCCCACCTCAAACCTGTGCTGCCCTGAAAGTCCTAAGGGAACCCTACAAACTGACATCAGGAACCTGGGCTGGCCACTTTTCTTTCCCAGGGAAAAGGGCCCGTCATTGTCCCCAGGGGCTGTGGCCCTGAGTGGCCGGCTGCCTGCAAAATATCCGAACGGACGAGGATATGTCCCAGACCCAACCTGCCCCCACCTCAAACCTGTGCTGCCCTGAAAGTCCTAAGGGAACCCTACAAACTGACATCAGGAACCTGGGCTGGCCACTTTTCTTTCCCAGGGAAAAGGGCCGGTCTTTGTCTCCAGGGGCTGTGGCCAGCTGAGTGGCCGTGAGTGGCCGGCTGCCTGCAAAATATCCGAACGGACGAGGATATGTCCCAGACCCAACCTGCCCCCACCTCAAACCTGTGCTGCCCTGAAAGTCCTAAGGGAACCCTACAAACTCACATCAGGAACCTGGGCTGGCCACTTTTCTTTCCCAGGGAAAAGGGCCCGTCATTGTCCCCAGGGGCTGTGGCCCTGAGTGGCCGGCTGCCTGCAAAATATCCGAACGGACGAGGATATGTCCCAGACCCAACCTGCCCCCACCTCAAACCTGTGCTGCCCTGAAAGTCCTAAGGGAACCCTACAAACTGACATCAGGAACCTGGGCTGGCCACTTTTCTTTCCCAGGGAAAAGGGCCGGTCTTTGTCTCCAGGGGCTGTGGCCCTGAGTGGCCCTGAGTGGCCGGCTGCCTGCAAAATATCCGAACGGACGAGGATATGTCCCAGACCCAACCTGCCCCCACCTCAAACCTGTGCTGCCCTGAAAGTCCTAAGGGAACCCTACAAACTGACATCAGGAACCTGGGCTGGCCACTTTTCTTTCCCAGGGAAAAGGGCCGGTCTTTGTCTCCAGGGGCTGTGGCCCTGAGTGGCCGGCTGCCTGCAAAATATCCGAACGGACGAGGATATGTCCCAGACCCAACCTGCCCCCACCTCAAACCTGTGCTGCCCTGAAAGTCCTAAGGGAACCCTACAAACTGACATCAGGAACCTGGGCTGGCCACTTTTCTTTCCCAGGGAAAAGGGCCGGTCTTTGTCTCCAGGGGCTGTGGCCCTGAGTGGCCGGCTGCCTGCAAAATATCCGAACGGACGAGGATATGTCCCAGACCCAACCTGCCCCCACCTCAAACCTGTGCTGCCCTGAAAGTCCTAAGGGAACCCTACAAACTGACATCAGGAACCTGGGCTGGCCACTTTTCTTTCCCAGGGAAAAGGGCCGGTCTTTGTCTCCAGGGGCTGTGGCCCTGAGTGGCCGGCTGCCTGCAAAATATCCGAACGGACGAGGATATGTCCCAGACCCAACCTGCCCCCACCTCAAACCTGTGCTGCCCTGAAAGTCCTAAGGGAACCCTACAAACTGACATCAGGAACCTGGGCTGGCCACTTTTCTTTCCCAGGGAAAAGGGCCGGTCTTTGTCTCCAGGGGCTGTGGCCCTGAGTGGCCCTGAGTGGCCGGCTGCCTGCAAAATATCCGAACGGACGAGGATATGTCCCAGACCCAACCTGCCCCCACCTCAAACCTGTGCTGCCCTGAAAGTCCTAAGGGAACCCTACAAACTGACATCAGGAACCTGGGCTGGCCACTTTTCTTTCCCAGGGAAAAGGGCCGGTCTTTGTCTCCAGGGGCTGTGGCCCTGAGTGGCCGTGAGTGGCCGGCTGCCTGCAAAATATCCGAACGGACGAGGATATGTCCCAGACCCAACCTGCCCCCACCTCAAACCTGTGCTGCCCTGACAGTCCCAAGGGAACCCTACAAACTGATATCAGGAACCTGGGCTGGCCACTTTTCTTTCCCAGGGAAAAGGGCCGGTCTTTGTCTCCAGGGGCTGTGGCCCTGAGTGGCCGGCTGCCTGCAAAATATCCGAACGGAAGAGGATATGTCCCAGACCCAACCTGCCCCCACCTCAAACCTGTGCTGCCCTGACAGTCCCAAGGGAACCCTACAAACTGACATCAGGAACCTGGGCTGGCCACTTTTCTTTCCCAGGGAAAAGGGCTGGTCTTTGTCCCCAGGGGCTGTGGCCCTGAGTGGCCGGCTGCCTGCAAAATATCCGAACGGACGAGGATATGTCCCAGACCCAACCTGCCCCCACCTCAAACCTGTGCTGCCCTGAAAGTCCTAAGGGAACCCTACAAACTGACATCAGGAACCTGGGCTGGCCACTTTTCTTTCCCAGGGAAAAGGGCCCGTCATTGTCCCCAGGGGCTGTGGCCCTGAGTGGCCGTGAGTGGCCGGCTGCCTGCAAAATATCCGAACGGACGAGGATATGTCCCAGACCCAACCTGCCCCCACCTCAAACCTGTGCTGCCCTGAAAGTCCTAAGGGAACCCTACAAACTGACATCAGGAACCTGGGCTGGCCACTTTTCTTTCCCAGGGAAAAGGGCCGGTCTTTGTCTCCAGGGGCTGTGGCCCTGAGTGGCCGGCTGCCTGCAAAATATCCGAACGGACGAGGATATGTCCCAGACCCAACCTGCCCCCACCTCAAACCTGTGCTGCCCTGAAAGTCCTAAGGGAACCCTACAAACTGACATCAGGAAGCTGGGCTGGCCACTTTTCTTTCCCAGGGAAAAGGGCCGGTCTTTGTCTCCAGGGGCTGTGGCCCTGAGTGGCCGGCTGCCTGCAAAATATCCGAACGGACGAGGATATGTCCCAGACCTACCTGCCCCCACCTCAAACCTGTGCTGCCCTGACAGTCCTAAGGGAACCCTACAAACTGACATCAGGAACCTGGGCTGGCCACTTTTCTTTCCCAGGGAAAAGGGCCGGTCTTTGTCTCCAGGGGCTGAGGCCCTGAGTGGCCGGCTGCCTGCAAAATATCCGAACGGACGAGGATATGTCCCAGACCCAACCTGCCCCCACCTCAAACCTGTGCTGCCCTGAAAGTCCTAAGGGAACCCTACAAACTGACATCAGGAACCTGGGCTGGCCACTTTTCTTTCCCAGGGAAAAGGGCCGGTCTTTGTCTCCAGGGGCTGTGGCCCTGAGTGGCCGGCTGCCTGCAAAATATCCGAACGGACGAGGATATGTCCCAGACCCAACCTGCCCCCACCTCAAACCTGTGCTGCCCTGAAAGTCCTAAGGGAACCCTACAAACTGACATCAGGAACCTGGGCTGGCCACTTTTCTTTCCCAGGGAAAAGGGCCGGTCTTTGTCTCCAGGGGCTGTGGCCCTGAGTGGCCGGCTGCCTGCAAAATATCCGAACGGACGAGGATATGTCCCAGACCCAACCTGCCCCCACCTCAAACCTGTGCTGCCCTGAAAGTCCTAAGGGAACCCTACAAACTGACATCAGGAACCTGGGCTGGCCACTTTTCTTTCCCAGGGAAAAGGGCCGGTCTTTGTCTCCAGGGGCTGTGGCCCTGAGTGGCCCTGAGTGGCCGGCTGCCTGCAAAATATCCGAACGGACGAGGATATGTCCCAGACCCAACCTGCCCCCACCTCAAACCTGTGCTGCCCTGAAAGTCCTAAGGGAACCCTACAAACTGACATCAGGAACCTGGGCTGGCCACTTTTCTTTCCCAGGGAAAAGGGCCGGTCTTTGTCTCCAGGGGCTGTGGCCCTGAGTGGCCGGCTGCCTGCAAAATATCCGAACGGACGAGGATATGTCCCAGACCCAACCTGCCCCCACCTCAAACCTGTGCTGCCCTGACAGTCCCAAGGGAACCTTACAAACTGATATCAGGAACCTGGGCTGGCCACTTTTCTTTCCCAGGGAAAAGGGCCGGTCTTTGTCTCCAGGGGCTGTGGCCCTGAGTGGCCATGAGTGGCCGGCTGCCTGCAAAATATCCGAACGGACGAGGATATGTCCCAGACCCAACCTGCCCCCACCTCAAACCTGTGCTGCCCTGAAAGTCCTAAGGGAACCCTACAAACTGACATCAGGAACCTGGGCTGGCCACTTTTCTTTCCCAGGGAAAAGGGCCGGTCTTTGTCTCCAGGGGCTGTGGCCCTGAGTGGCCGTGAGTGGCCGGCTGCCTGCAAAATATCCGAACGGACGAGGATATGTCCCAGACCCAACCTGCCCCCACCTCAAACCTGTGCCGCCCTGACTGTCCCAAGGGAACCCTACAAACTGATATCAGGAACCTGGGCTGGCCACTTTTCTTTCCCAGGGAAAAGGGCCGGTCTTTGTCTCCAGGGGCTGTGGCCCTGAGTGGCCGGCTGCCTGCAAAATATCCGAACGGACGAGGATATGTCCCAGACCCAACCTGCCCCCACCTCAAACCTGTGCTGCCCTGAAAGTCCTAAGGGAACCCTACAAACTGACATCAGGAACCTGGGCTGGCCACTTTTCTTTCCCAGGGAAAAGGGCCGGTCTTTGTCTCCAGGGGCTGTGGCCAGCTGAGTGGCCGTGAGTGGCCGGCTGCCTGCAAAATATCCGAACGGACGAGGATATGTCCCAGACCCAACCTCAAACCTGTGCTGCCCTGAAAGTCCTAAGGGAACCCTACAAACTGACATCAGGAACCTGGGCTGGCCACTTTTCTTTCCCAGGGAAAAGGGCCGGTCTTTGTCTCCAGGGGCTGTGGCCCTGAGTGGCCCTGAGTGGCCGGCTGCCTGCAAAATATCCGAACGGACGAGGATATGTCCCAGACCCAACCTGCCCCCACCTCAAACCTGTGCTGCCCTGAAAGTCCTAAGGGAACCCTACAAACTGACATCAGGAAGCTGGGCTGGACACTTTTCTTTCCCAGGGAAAAGGGCCGGTCTTTGTCTCCAGGGGCTGTGGCCCTGAGTGGCCGTGAGTGGCCGGCTGCCTGCAAAATATCCGAACGGACGTGGATATGTCCCAGACCCAACCTGCCCCCACCTCAAACCTGTGCTGCCCTGAAAGTCCTAAGGGAACCCTACAAACTGACATCAGGAACCTGGGCTGGCCACTTTTCTTTCCCAGGGAAAAGGGCCGGTCTTTGTCTCCAGGGGCTGTGGCCCTGAGTGGCCGGCTGCCTGCAAAATATCCGAACGGACGAGGATATGTCCCAGACCCAACCTGCCCCCACCTCAAACCTGTGCTGCCCTGAAAGTCCCAAGGGAACCCTACAAACTGACATCAGGAACCTGGGTTGGCCACTTTTCTTTCCCAGGGAAAAGGGCCGGTCTTTGTCTCCAGGGGCTGTGGCCCTGAGTGGCCGGCTGCCTGCAAAATATCCGAACGGACGAGGATATGTCCCAGACCCAACCTGCCCCCACCTCAAACCTGTGCTGCCCTGAAAGTCCTAAGGGAACCCTACAAACTGACATCAGGAACCTGGGCTGGCCACTTTTCTTTCCCAGGGAAAAGGGCCGGTCTTTGTCTCCAGGGGCTGTGGCCCTGAGTGGCCGTGAGTGGTCGGCTGCCTGCAAAATATCCGAACGGACGAGGATATGTCCCAGACCCAACCTGCCCCCACCTCAAACCTGTGCTGCCCTGAAAGTCCTAAGGGAACCCTACAAACTGACATCAGGAAGCTGGGCTGGCCACTTTTCTTTCCCAGGGAAAAGGGCCGGTCTTTGTCTCCAGGGGCTGTGGCCCTGAGTGGCCGGCTGCCTGCAAAATATCCGAACGGACGAGGATATGTCCCAGACCCAACCTGCCCCCACCTCAAACCTGTGCTGCCCTGAAAGTCCTAAGGGAACCCTACAAACTGACATCAGGAACCTGGGCTGGCCACTTTTCTTTCCCAGGGAAAAGGGCCGGTCTTTGTCTCCAGGGGCTGTGGCCCTGAGTGGCCGTGAGTGGCCGGCTGCCTGCAAAATATCCGAACGGACGAGGATATGTCCCAGACCCAACCTGCCCCCACCTCAAACCTGTGCTGCCCTGAAAGTCCTAAGGGAACCCTACAAACTGACATCAGGAACCTGGGCTGGCCACTTTTCTTTCCCAGGGAAAAGGGCCGGTCTTTGTCTCCAGGGGCTGTGGCCCTGAGTGGCCGGCTGCCTGCAAAATATCCGAACGGACGAGGATATGTCCCAGACCCAACCTGCCCCCACCTCAAACCTGTGCTGCCCTGACAGTCCTAAGGGAACCCTACAAACTGATATCAGGAACCTGGGCTGGCCACTTTTCTTTCCCAGGGAAAAGGGCCGGTCTTTGTCTCCAGGGGCTGTGGCCCTGAGTGGCCGGCTGCCTGCAAAATATCCGAACGGACGAGGATATGTCCCAGACCCAACCTGCCCCCACCTCAAACCTGTGCTGCCCTGAAAGTCCTAAGGGAACCCTACAAACTGACATCAGGAACCTGGGCTGGCCACTTTTCTTTCCCAGGGAAAAGGGCCCGTCATTGTCCCCAGGGGCTGTGGCCCTGAGTGGCCGGCTGCCTGCAAAATATCCGAACGGACGAGGATATGTCCCAGACCCAACCTGCCCCCACCTCAAACCTGTGCTGCCCTGAAAGTCCTAAGGGAACCCTACAAACTGACATCAGGAACCTGGGCTGGCCACTTTTCTTTCCCAGGGAAAAGGGCCGGTCTTTGTCTCCAGGGGCTGTGGCCCTGAGTGGCCGTGAGTGGCCGGCTGCCTGCAAAATATCCGAACGGACGAGGATATGTCCCAGACCCAACCTGCCCCCACCTCAAACCTGTGCTGCCCTGAAAGTCCTAAGGGAACCCTACAAACTGACATCAGGAACCTGGGCTGGCCACTTTTCTTTCCCAGGGAAAAGGGCCGGTCTTTGTCTCCAGGGGCTGTGGCCCTGAGTGGCCGGCTGCCTGCAAAATATCCGAACGGACGAGGATATGTCCCAGACCCAACCTGCCCCCACCTCAAACCTGTGCTGCCCTGAAAGTCCTAAGGGAACCCTACAAACTGACATCAGGAACCTGGGCTGGCCACTTTTCTTTCCCAGGGAAAAGGGCCGGTCTTTGTCTCCAGGGCCTGTGGCCCTGAGTGGCCGTGAGTGGCCGGCTGCCTGCAAAATATCCGAACGGACGAGGATATGTCCCAGACCCAACCTGCCCCCACCTCAAACCTGTGCTGCCCTGAAAGTCCTAAGGGAACCCTACAAACTGACATCAGGAACCTGGGCTGGCCACTTTTCTTTCCCAGGGAAAAGGGCCGGTCTTTGTCTCCAGGGGCTGTGGCCCTGAGTGGCCGGCTGCCTGCAAAATATCCGAACGGACGAGGATATGTCCCAGACCCAACCTGCCCCCACCTCAAACCTGTGCTGCCCTGAAAGTCCTAAGGGAACCCTACAAACTGACATCAGGAACCTGGGCTGGCCACTTTTCTTTCCCAGGGAAAAGGGCCGGTCTTTGTCTCCAGGGGCTGTGGCCCTGAGTGGCCGTGAGTGGCCGGCTGCCTGCAAAATAGCCGAACGGACGAGGATATGTCCCAGACCCAACCTGCCCCCACCTCAAACCTGTGCTGCCCTGAAAGTCCTAAGGGAACCCTACAAACTGACATCAGGAACCTGGGCTGGCCACTTTTCTTTCCCAGGGAAAAGGGCCGGTCTTTGTCTCCAGGGGCTGTGGCCCTGAGTGGCCGTGAGTGGCCGGCTGCCTGCAAAATATCCGAACGGACGAGGATATGTCCCAGACCCAACCTGCCCCAACCTCAAACCTGTGCTGCCCTGAAAGTCCTAAGGGAACCCTACAAACTGACATCAGGAACCTGGGCTGGCCACTTTTCTTTCCCAGGGAAAAGGGCCGGTCTTTGTCTCCAGGGGCTGTGGCCCTGAGTGGCCGGCTGCCTGCAAAATATCCGAACGGACGAGGATATGTCCCAGACCCAACCTGCCCCCACCTCAAACCTGTGCTGCCCTGACAGTCCTAAGGGAACCCTACAAACTGATATCAGGAACCTGGGCTGGCCACTTTTCTTTCCCAGGGAAAAGGGCCGGTCTTTGTCTCCAGGGGCTGTGGCCCTGAGTGGCCGGCTGCCTGCAAAATATCCGAACGGACGAGGATATGTCCCAGACCCAACCTGCCCCCACCTCAAACCTGTGCTGCCCTGAAAGTCCTAAGGGAACCCTACAAACTGACATCAGGAACCTGGGCTGGCCACTTTTCTTTCCCAGGGAAAAGGGCCCGTCATTGTCCCCAGGGGCTGTGGCCCTGAGTGGCCGGCTGCCTGCAAAATATCCGAACGGACGAGGATATGTCCCAGACCCAACCTGCCCCCACCTCAAACCTGTGCTGCCCTGAAAGTCCTAAGGGAACCCTACAAACTGACATCAGGAACCTGGGCTGGCCACTTTTCTTTCCCAGGGAAAAGGGCCGGTCTTTGTCTCCAGGGGCTGTGGCCCTGAGTGGCCGTGAGTGGCCGGCTGCCTGCAAAATATCCGAACGGACGAGGATATGTCCCAGACCCAACCTGCCCCCACCTCAAACCTGTGCTGCCCTGAAAGTCCTAAGGGAACCCTACAAACTGACATCAGGAACCTGGGCTGGCCACTTTTCTTTCCCAGGGAAAAGGGCCGGTCTTTGTCTCCAGGGGCTGTGGCCCTGAGTGGCCGGCTGCCTGCAAAATATCCGAACGGACGAGGATATGTCCCAGACCCAACCTGCCCCCACCTCAAACCTGTGCTGCCCTGAAAGTCCTAAGGGAACCCTACAAACTGACATCAGGAACCTGGGCTGGCCACTTTTCTTTCCCAGGGAAAAGGGCCGGTCTTTGTCTCCAGGGCCTGTGGCCCTGAGTGGCCGTGAGTGGCCGGCTGCCTGCAAAATATCCGAACGGACGAGGATATGTCCCAGACCCAACCTGCCCCCACCTCAAACCTGTGCTGCCCTGAAAGTCCTAAGGGAACCCTACAAACTGACATCAGGAACCTGGGCTGGCCACTTTTCTTTCCCAGGGAAAAGGGCCGGTCTTTGTCTCCAGGGGCTGTGGCCCTGAGTGGCCGGCTGCCTGCAAAATATCCGAACGGACGAGGATATGTCCCAGACCCAACCTGCCCCCACCTCAAACCTGTGCTGCCCTGAAAGTCCTAAGGGAACCCTACAAACTGACATCAGGAACCTGGGCTGGCCACTTTTCTTTCCCAGGGAAAAGGGCCGGTCTTTGTCTCCAGGGGCTGTGGCCCTGAGTGGCCGTGAGTGGCCGGCTGCCTGCAAAATAGCCGAACGGACGAGGATATGTCCCAGACCCAACCTGCCCCCACCTCAAACCTGTGCTGCCCTGAAAGTCCTAAGGGAACCCTACAAACTGACATCAGGAACCTGGGCTGGCCACTTTTCTTTCCCAGGGAAAAGGGCCGGTCTTTGTCTCCAGGGGCTGTGGCCCTGAGTGGCCGTGAGTGGCCGGCTGCCTGCAAAATATCCGAACGGACGAGGATATGTCCCAGACCCAACCTGCCCCAACCTCAAACCTGTGCTGCCCTGAAAGTCCTAAGGGAACCCTACAAACTGACATCAGGAACCTGGGCTGGACACTTTTCTTTCCCAGGGAAAAGGGCCGGTCTTTGTCTCCAGGGGCTGTGGCCCTGAGTGGCCGGCTGCCTGCAAAATATCCGAACGGACGAGGATATGTCCCAGACCCAACCTGCCCCCACCTCAAACCTGTGCTGCCCTGAAAGTCCTAAGGGAACCCTACAAACTGACATCAGGAACCTGGGCTGGCCACTTTTCTTTCCCAGGGAAAAGGGCCGGTCATTGTCCCCAGGGGCTGTGGCCCTGAGTGGCCGGCTGCCTGCAAAATATCCGAACGGACGAGGATATGTCCCAGACCCAACCTGCCCCCACCTCAAACCTGTGCTGCCCTGAAAGTCCTAAGGGAACCCTACAAACTGACATCAGGAACCTGGGCTGGCCACTTTTCTTTCCCAGGGAAAAGGGCCGGTCTTTGTCTCCAGGGGCTGTGGCCCTGAGTGGCCGGCTGCCTGCAAAATATCCGAACGGACGAGGATATGTCCCAGACCCAACCTGCCCCCACCTCAAACCTGTGCTGCCCTGAAAGTCCTAAGGGAACCCTACAAACTGACATCAGGAACCTGGGCTGGCCACTTTTCTTTCCCAGGGAAAAGGGCCCGTCATTGTCCCCAGGGGCTGTGGCCCTGAGTGGCCGGCTGCCTGCAAAATATCCGAACGGACGAGGATATGTCCCAGACCCAACCTGCCCCCACCTCAAACCTGTGCTGCCCTGAAAGTCCTAGGGGAACCCTACAAACTGACATCAGGAACCTGGGCTGGCCACTTTTCTTTCCCAGGGAAAAGGGCCGGTCTTTGTCTCCAGGGGCTGTGGCCCTGAGTGGCCGTGAGTGGCCGGCTGCCTGCAAAATATCCGAACGGACGAGGATATGTCCCAGACCCAACCTGCCCCCACCTCAAACCTGTGCTGCCCTGAAAGTCCTAAGGGAACCCTACAAACTGACATCAGGAACCTGGGCTGGCCACTTTTCTTTCCTAGGGAAAAGGGCCGGTCTTTGTCTCCAGGGGCTGTGGCCCTGAGTGGCCGTGAGTGGCCGGCTGCCTGCAAAATATCCGAACGGACGAGGATATGTCCCAGACCCAACCTGCCCCCACCTCAAACCTGTGCTGCCCTGAAAGTCCTAAGGGAACCCTACAAACTGACATCAGGAACCTGGGCTGGCCACTTTTCTTTCCCAGGGAAAAGGGCCGGTCTTTGTCTCCAGGGGCTGTGGCCCTGAGTGGCCGGCTGCCTGCAAAATATCCGAACGGACGAGGATATGTCCCAGACCCAACCTGCCCCCACCTCAAACCTGTGCTGCCCTGAAAGTCCTAAGAGAACCCTACAAACTGACATCAGGAACCTGGGCTGGCCACTTTTCTTTCCCAGGGAAAAGGGCCGGTCTTTGTCTCCAGGGGCTGTGGCCCTGAGTGGCCCTGAGTGGCCGGCTGCCTGCAAAATATCCGAACGGACGAGGATATGTCCCAGACCCAACCTGCCCCCACCTCAAACCTGTGCTGCCCTGAAAGTCCTAAGGGAACCCTACAAACTGACATCAGGAAGCTGGGCTGGCCACTTTTCTTTCCCAGGGAAAAGGGCCGGTCTTTGTCTCCAGGGGCTGTGGCCCTGAGTGGCCGGCTGCCTGCAAAATATCCGAACGGACGAGGATATGTCCCAGACCCAACCTGCCCCCACCTCAAACCTGTGCTGCCCTGACAGTCCTAAGGGAACCCTACAAACTGATATCAGGAACCTGGGCTGGCCACTTTTCTTTCCCAGGGAAAAGGGCCGGTCTTTGTCTCCAGGGGCTGTGGCCCTGAGTGGCCGGCTGCCTGCAAAATATCCGAACGGACGAGGATATGTCCCAGACCCAACCTGCCCCCACCTCAAAACTGTGCTGCCCTGAAAGTCCTAAGGGAACCCTACAAACTGACATCAGGAACCTGGGCTGGCCACTTTTCTTTCCCAGGGAAAAGGGCTGGTGATTGTCCCCAGGGGCTGTGGCCCTGAGTGGCCGGCTGCCTGCAAAATATCCGAACGGACGAGGATATGTCCCAGACCCAACCTGCCCCCACCTCAAACCTGTGCTGCCTGAAAGTCCTAAGGGAACCCTACAAACTGACATCAGGAACCTGGGCTGGCCACTTTTCTTTCCCAGGGAAAAGAGCCGGTCTTTGTCTCCAGGGGCTGTGGCCCTGAGTGGCCGGCTGCCTGCAAAATATCCGAACGGACGAGGATATGTCCCAGACCCAACCTGCCCCCACCTCAAACCTGTGCTGCCCTGAAAGTCCTAAGGGAACCCTACAAACTGACATCAGGAAGCTGGGCTGGCCACTTTTCTTTCCCAGGGAAAAGGGCCGGTCTTTGTCTCCAGGGGCTGTGGCCCTGAGTGGCCGGCTGCCTGCAAAATATCCGAACGGACGAGGATATGTCCCAGACCCAACCTGCCCCCACCTCAAACCTGTGCTGCCCTGAAAGTCCTAAGGGAACCCTACAAACTGACATCAGGAAGCTGGGCTGGCCACTTTTCTTTCCCAGGGAAAAGGGCCGGTCTTTGTCTCCAGGGGCTGTGGCCCTGAGTGGCCGGCTGCCTGCAAAATATCCGAACGGACGAGGATATGTCCCAGACCCAACCTGCCCCCACCTCAAACCTGTGCTGCCCTGAAAGTCCTAAGGGAACCCTACAAACTGACATCAGGAACCTGGGCTGGCCACTTTTCTTTCCTAGGGAAAAGGGCGGTCTTTGTCTCCAGGGGCTGTGGCCCTGAGTGGCCGGCTGCCTGCAAAATATCCGAACGGACGAGGATATGTCCCAGACCCAACCTGCCCCCACCTCAAACCTGTGCTGCCCTGACAGTCCTAAGGGAACCCTACAAACTGACATCAGGAACCTGGGCTGGCCACTTTTCTTTCCCAGGGAAAAGGGCCGGTCTTTGTCTCCAGGGGCTGTGGCCCTGAGTGGCCCTGAGTGGCCGGCTGCCTGCAAAATATCCGAACGGACGAGGATATGTCCCAGACCCAACCTGCCCCCACCTCAAACCTGTGCTGCCCTGAAAGTCCTAAGGGAACCCTACAAACTGACATCAGGAACCTGGGCTGGCCACTTTTCTTTCCTAGGGAAAAGGGCCGGTCTTTGTCTCCAGGGGCTGTGGCCCTGAGTGGCCGGCTGCCTGCAAAATATCCGAACGGACGAGGATATGTCCCAGACCCAACCTGCCCCCACCTCAAACCTGTGCTGCCCTGACAGTCCTAAGGGAACCCTACAAACTGATATCAGGAACCTGGGCTGGCCACTTTTCTTTCCCAGGGAAAAGGGCCGGTCTTTGTCTCCAGGGGCTGTGGCCCTGAGTGGCCGGCTGCCTGCAAAATATCCGAACGGACGAGGATATGTCCCAGACCCAACCTGCCCCCACCTCAAACCTGTGCTGCCCTGAAAGTCCTAAGGGAACCCTACAAACTGACATCAGGAACCTGGGCTGGCCACTTTTCTTTCCCAGGGAAAAGGGCCGGTCTTTGTCCCCAGGGGCTGTGGCCCTGAGTGGCCGGCTGCCTGCAAAATATCCGAACGGACGAGGATATGTCCCAGACCCAACCTGCCCCCACCTCAAACCTGTGCTGCCCTGAAAGTCCTAAGGGAACCCTACAAACTGACATCAGGAACCTGGGCTGGCCACTTTTCTTTCCCAGGGAAAAGGGCCGGTCTTTGTCTCCAGGGGCTGTGGCCCTGAGTGGCCGTGAGTGGCCGGCTGCCTGCAAAATATCCGAACGGACGAGGATATGTCCCAGACCCAACCTGCCCCCACCTCAAACCTGTGCTGCCCTGAAAGTCCTAAGGGAACCCTACAAACTGACATCAGGAACCTGGGCTGGCCACTTTTCTTTCCCAGGGAAAAGGGCCGGTCTTTGTCTCCAGGGGCTGTGGCCCTGAGTGGCCGGCTGCCTGCAAAATATCCGAACGGACGAGGATATGTCCCAGACCCAACCTGCCCCCACCTCAAACCTGTGCTGCCCTGAAAGTCCTAAGAGAACCCTACAAACTGACATCAGGAACCTGGGCTGGCCACTTTTCTTTCCCAGGGAAAAGGGCTGGTGATTGTCCCCAGGGGCTGTGGCCCTGAGTGGCCGGCTGCCTGCAAAATATCCGAACGGACGAGGATATGTCCCAGACCCAACCTGCCCCCACCTCAAACCTGTGCTGCCCTGAAAGTCCTAAGGGAACCCTACAAACTGACATCAGGAACCTGGGCTGGCCACTTTTCTTTCCCAGGGAAAAGGGCCGGTCTTTGTCTCCAGGGCCTGTGGCCCTGAGTGGCCGTGAGTGGCCGGCTGCCTGCAAAATATCCGAACGGACGAGGATATGTCCCAGACCCAACCTGCCCCCACCTCAAACCTGTGCTGCCCTGAAAGTCCTAAGGGAACCCTACAAACTGACATCAGGAACCTGGGCTGGCCACTTTTCTTTCCCAGGGAAAAGGGCCGGTCTTTGTCTCCAGGGGCTGTGGCCCTGAGTGGCCGGCTGCCTGCAAAATATCCGAACGGACGAGGATATGTCCCAGACCCAACCTGCCCCCACCTCAAACCTGTGCTGCCCTGAAAGTCCTAAGGGAACCCTACAAACTGACATCAGGAACCTGGGCTGGCCACTTTTCTTTCCCAGGGAAAAGGGCCGGTCTTTGTCTCCAGGGGCTGTGGCCCTGAGTGGCCGTGAGTGGCCGGCTGCCTGCAAAATAGCCGAACGGACGAGGATATGTCCCAGACCCAACCTGCCCCAACCTCAAACCTGTGCTGCCCTGAAAGTCCTAAGGGAACCCTACAAACTGACATCAGGAACCTGGGCTGGCCACTTTTCTTTCCCAGGGAAAAGGGCCGGTCTTTGTCTCCAGGGGCTGTGGCCCTGAGTGGCCGTGAGTGGCCGGCTGCCTGCAAAATATCCGAACGGACGAGGATATGTCCCAGACCCAACCTGCCCCAACCTCAAACCTGTGCTGCCCTGAAAGTCCTAAGGGAACCCTACAAACTGACATCAGGAACCTGGGCTGGCCACTTTTCTTTCCCAGGAAAAGGGCCGGTCTTTGTCTCCAGGGGCTGTGGCCCTGAGTGGCCGGCTGCCTGCAAAATATCCGAACGGACGAGGATATGTCCCAGACCCAACCTGCCCCCACCTCAAACCTGTGCTGCCCTGAAAGTCCTAAGGGAACCCTACAAACTGACATCAGGAACCTGGGCTGGCCACTTTTCTTTCCCAGGGAAAAGGGCCGGTCATTGTCCCCAGGGGCTGTGGCCCTGAGTGGCCGGCTGCCTGCAAAATATCCGAACGGACGAGGATAGACCCAACCTGCCCCCACCTCAAACCTGTGCTGCCCTGAAAGTCCTAAGGGAACCCTACAAACTGACATCAGGAACCTGGGCTGGCCACTTTTCTTTCCCAGGGAAAAGGGCCGGTCTTTGTCTCCAGGGGCTGTGGCCCTGAGTGGCCGGCTGCCTGCAAAATATCCGAACGGACGAGGATATGTCCCAGACCCAACCTGCCCCCACCTCAAACCTGTGCTGCCCTGAAAGTCCTAAGGGAACCCTACAAACTGACATCAGGAACCTGGGCTGGCCACTTTTCTTTCCCAGGGAAAAGGGCCCGTCATTGTCCCCAGGGGCTGTGGCCCTGAGTGGCCGGCTGCCTGCAAAATATCCGAACGGACGAGGATATGTCCCAGACCCAACCTGCCCCCACCTCAAACCTGTGCTGCCCTGAAAGTCCTAGGGGAACCCTACAAACTGACATCAGGAACCTGGGCTGGCCACTTTTCTTTCCCAGGGAAAAGGGCCGGTCTTTGTCTCCAGGGGCTGTGGCCCTGAGTGGCCGTGAGTGGCCGGCTGCCTGCAAAATATCCGAACGGGACGAGGATATGTCCCAGACCCAACCTGCCCCCACCTCAAACCTGTGCTGCCCTGAAAGTCCTAAGGGAACCCTACAAACTGACATCAGGAACCTGGGCTGGCCACTTTTCTTTCCTAGGGAAAAGGGCCGGTCTTTGTCTCCAGGGGCTGTGGCCCTGAGTGGCCGTGAGTGGCCGGCTGCCTGCAAAATATCCGAACGGACGAGGATATGTCCCAGACCCAACCTGCCCCCACCTCAAACCTGTGCTGCCCTGAAAGTCCTAAGGGAACCCTACAAACTGACATCAGGAACCTGGGCTGGCCACTTTTCTTTCCCAGGGAAAAGGGCCGGTCTTTGTCTCCAGGGGCTGTGGCCCTGAGTGGCCGGCTGCCTGCAAAATATCCGAACGGACGAGGATATGTCCCAGACCCAACCTGCCCCCACCTCAAACCTGTGCTGCCCTGAAAGTCCTAAGGGAACCCTACAAACTGACATCAGGAACCTGGGCTGGCCACTTTTCTTTCCCAGGGAAAAGGGCCGGTCTTTGTCTCCAGGGGCTGTGGCCCTGAGTGGCCCTGAGTGGCCGGCTGCCTGCAAAATATCCGAACGGACGAGGATATGTCCCAGACCCAACCTGCCCCCACCTCAAACCTGTGCTGCCCTGAAAGTCCTAAGGGAACCCTACAAACTGACATCAGGAAGCTGGGCTGGCCACTTTTCTTTCCCAGGGAAAAGGGCCCGGTCTTTGTCTCCAGGGGCTGTGGCCCTGAGTGGCCGGCTGCCTGCAAAATATCCGAACGGACGAGGATATGTCCCAGACCCAACCTGCCCCCACCTCAAACCTGTGCTGCCCTGACAGTCCTAAGGGAACCCTACAAACTGATATCAGGAACCTGGGCTGGCCACTTTTCTTTCCCAGGGAAAAGGGCCGGTCTTTGTCTCCAGGGGCTGTGGCCCTGAGTGGCCGGCTGCCTGCAAAATATCCGAACGGACGAGGATATGTCCCAGACCCAACCTGCCCCCACCTCAAACCTGTGCTGCCCTGAAAGTCCCAAGGGAACCCTACAAACTGACATCAGGAACCTGGGCTGGCCACTTTTCTTTCCCAGGGAAAAGGGCCCGTCATTGTCCCCAGGGGCTGTGGCCCTGAGTGGCCGGCTGCCTGCAAAATATCCGAACGGACGAGGATATGTCCCAGACCCAACCTGCCCCCACCTCAAACCTGTGCTGCCCCTGAAAGTCCTAAGGGAACCCTACAAACTGACATCAGGAACCTGGGCTGGCCACTTTTCTTTCCCAGGGAAAAGGGCCGGTCTTTGTCTCCAGGGGCTGTGGCCCTGAGTGGCCGTGAGTGGCCGGCTGCCTGCAAAATATCCGAACGGACGAGGATATGTCCCAGACCCAACCTGCCCCCACCTCAAACCTGTGCTGCCCTGAAAGTCCTAAGGGAACCCTACAAACTGACATCAGGAAGCTGGGCTGGCCACTTTTCTTTCCCAGGGAAAAGGGCCGGTCTTTGTCTCCAGGGGCTGTGGCCCTGAGTGGCCGGCTGCCTGCAAAATATCCGAACGGACGAGGATATGTCCCAGACCCAACCTGCCCCCACCTCAAACCTGTGCTGCCCTGAAAGTCCTAAGGGAACCCTACAAACTGACATCAGGAACCTGGGCTGGCCACTTTTCTTTCCCAGGGAAAAGGGCCGGTCTTTGTCTCCAGGGGCTGTGGCCCTGAGTGGCCCTGAGTGGCCGGCTGCCTGCAAAATATCCGAACGGACGAGGATATGTCCCCAGACCCAACCTGCCCCCACCTCAAACCTGTGCTGCCCTGAAAGTCCTAAGGGAACCCTACAAACTGACATCAGGAACCTGGGCTGGCCACTTTTCTTTCCCAGGGAAAAGGGCCGGTCTTTGTCTCCAGGGGCTGTGGCCCTGAGTGGCCGGCTGCCTGCAAAATATCCGAACGGACGAGGATATGTCCCAGACCCAACCTGCCCCCACCTCAAACCTGTGCTGCCCTGACAGTCCTAAGGGAACCCTACAAACTGATATCAGGAACCTGGGCTGGCCACTTTTCTTTCCCAGGGAAAAGGGCCGGTCTTTGTCTCCAGGGGCTGTGGCCCTGAGTGGCCGGCTGCCTGCAAAATATCCGAACGGACGAGGATATGTCCCAGACCCAACCTGCCCCCACCTCAAACCTGTGCTGCCCTGAAAGTCCTAAGGGAACCCTACAAACTGACATCAGGAACCTGGGCTGGCCACTTTTCTTTCCCAGGGAAAAGGGCCCGTCATTGTCCCCAGGGGCTGTGGCCCTGAGTGGCCGGCTGCCTGCAAAATATCCGAACGGACGAGGATATGTCCCAGACCCAACCTGCCCCCACCTCAAACCTGTGCTGCCCTGAAAGTCCTAAGGGAACCCTACAAACTGACATCAGGAACCTGGGCTGGCCACTTTTCTTTCCCAGGGAAAAGGGCCGGTCTTTGTCTCCAGGGGCTGTGGCCCTGAGTGGCCGTGAGTGGCCGGCTGCCTGCAAAATATCCGAACGGACGAGGATATGTCCCAGACCCAACCTGCCCCCACCTCAAACCTGTGCTGCCCTGAAAGTCCTAAGGGAACCCTACAAACTGACATCAGGAACCTGGGCTGGCCACTTTTCTTTCCCAGGGAAAAGGGCTGGTGATTGTCCCCAGGGGCTGTGGCCCTGAGTGGCCGGCTGCCTGCAAAATATCCGAACGGACGAGGATATGTCCCAGACCCAACCTGCCCCCACCTCAAACCTGTGCTGCCCTGAAAGTCCTAAGGGAACCCTACAAACTGACATCAGGAACCTGGGCTGGCCACTTTTCTTTCCCAGGGAAAAGGGCCGGTCTTTGTCTCCAGGGCCTGTGGCCCTGAGTGGCCGTGAGTGGCCGGCTGCCTGCAAAATATCCGAACGGACGAGGATATGTCCCAGACCCAACCTGCCCCCACCTCAAACCTGTGCTGCCCTGAAAGTCCTAAGGGAACCCTACAAACTGACATCAGGAACCTGGGCTGGCCACTTTTCTTTCCTAGGGAAAAGGGCCGGTCTTTGTCTCCAGGGGCTGTGGCCCTGAGTGGCCGGCTGCCTGCAAAATATCCGAACGGACGAGGATATGTCCCCAGACCCAACCTGCCCCCACCTCAAACCTGTGCTGCCCTGAAAGTCCTAAGGGAACCCTACAAACTGACATCAGGAACCTGGGCTGGCCACTTTTCTTTCCCAGGGAAAAGGGCCGGTCTTTGTCTCCAGGGGCTGTGGCCCTGAGTGGCCGTGAGTGGCCGGCTGCCTGCAAAATAGCCGAACGGACGAGGATATGTCCCAGACCCAACCTGCCCCCACCTCAAACCTGTGCTGCCCCTGAAAGTCCTAAGGGAACCCTACAAACTGACATCAGGAACCTGGGCTGGCCACTTTTCTTTCCCAGGGAAAAGGGCCGGTCTTTGTCTCCAGGGGCTGTGGCCCTGAGTGGCCGTGAGTGGCCGGCTGCCTGCAAAATAGCCGAACGGACGAGGATATGTCCCAGACCCAACCTGCCCCCACCTCAAACCTGTGCTGCCCTGAAAGTCCTAAGGGAACCCTACAAACTGACATCAGGAACCTGGGCTGGCCACTTTTCTTTCCCAGGGAAAAGGGCCGGTCTTTGTCTCCAGGGGCTGTGGCCCTGAGTGGCCGTGAGTGGCCGGCTGCCTGCAAAATATCCGAACGGACGAGGATATGTCCCAGACCCAACCTGCCCCAACCTCAAACCTGTGCTGCCCTGAAAGTCCTAAGGGAACCCTTCAAACTGACATCAGGAAGCTGGGCTGGCCACTTTTCTTTCCCAGGGAAAAGGGCCGGTCTTTGTCTCCAGGGGCTGTGGCCCTGAGTGGCCGGCTGCCTGCAAAATATCCGAACGGACGAGGATATGTCCCAGACCCAACCTGCCCCCACCTCAAACCTGTGCTGCCCTGAAAGTCCTAAGGGAACCCTACAAACTGACATCAGGAACCTGGGCTGGCCACTTTTCTTTCCCAGGGAAAAGGGCCGGTCTTTGTCTCCAGGGGCTGTGGCCCTGAGTGGCCCTGAGTGGCCGGCTGCCTGCAAAATATCCGAACGGACGAGGATATGTCCCAGACCCAACCTGCCCCCACCTCAAACCTGTGCTGCCCTGAAAGTCCTAAGGGAACCCTACAAACTGACATCAGGAACCTGGGCTGGCCACTTTTCTTTCCCAGGGAAAAGGGCCGGTCATTGTCCCCAGGGGCTGTGGCCCTGAGTGGCCGGCTGCCTGCAAAATATCCGAACGGACGAGGATATGTCCCAGACCCAACCTGCCCCCACCTCAAACCTGTGCTGCCCTGAAAGTCCTAAGGGAACCCTACAAACTGACATCAGGAACCTGGGCTGGCCACTTTTCTTTCCCAGGGAAAAGGGCCGGTCTTTGTCTCCAGGGGCTGTGGCCCTGAGTGGCCGGCTGCCTGCAAAATATCCGAACGGACGAGGATATGTCCCAGACCCAACCTGCCCCCACCTCAAACCTGTGCTGCCCTGAAAGTCCTAAGGGAACCCTACAAACTGACATCAGGAACCTGGGCTGGCCACTTTTCTTTCCCAGGGAAAAGGGCCCGTCATTGTCCCCAGGGGCTGTGGCCCTGAGTGGCCGGCTGCCTGCAAAATATCCGAACGGACGAGGATATGTCCCAGACCCAACCTGCCCCCACCTCAAACCTGTGCTGCCCTGAAAGTCCTAGGGGAACCCTACAAACTGACATCAGGAACCTGGGCTGGCCACTTTTCTTTCCCAGGGAAAAGGGCCGGTCTTTGTCTCCAGGGGCTGTGGCCCTGAGTGGCCGGCTGCCTGCAAAATATCCGAACGGACGAGGATATGTCCCAGACCCAACCTGCCCCCACCTCAAACCTGTGCTGCCCTGAAAGTCCTAAGGGAACCCTACAAACTGACATCAGGAACCTGGGCTGGCCACTTTTCTTTCCCAGGGAAAAGGGCCCGTCATTGTCCCCAGGGGCTGTGGCCCTGAGTGGCCGGCTGCCTGCAAAATATCCGAACGGACGAGGATATGTCCCAGACCCAACCTGCCCCCACCTCAAACCTGTGCTGCCCTGAAAGTCCTAGGGGAACCCTACAAACTGACATCAGGAACCTGGGCTGGCCACTTTTCTTTCCCAGGGAAAAGGGCCGGTCTTTGTCTCCAGGGGCTGTGGCCCTGAGTGGCCGTGAGTGGCCGGCTGCCTGCAAAATATCCGAACGGACGAGGATATGTCCCAGACCCAACCTGCCCCCACCTCAAACCTGTGCTGCCCTGAAAGTCCTAAGGGAACCCTACAAACTGACATCAGGAACCTGGGCTGGCCACTTTTCTTTCCTAGGGAAAAGGGCCGGTCTTTGTCTCCAGGGGCTGTGGCCCTGAGTGGCCGTGAGTGGCCGGCTGCCTGCAAAATATCCGAACGGACGAGGATATGTCCCAGACCCAACCTGCCCCAACCTCAAACCTGTGCTGCCCTGAAAGTCCTAAGGGAACCCTACAAACTGACATCAGGAACCTGGGCTGGCCACTTTTCTTTCCCAGGGAAAAGGGCCGGTCTTTGTCTCCAGGGGCTGTGGCCCTGAGTGGCCGGCTGCCTGCAAAATATCCGAACGGACGAGGATATGTCCCAGACCCAACCTGCCCCCACCTCAAACCTGTGCTGCCCTGAAAGTCCTAAGGGAACCCTACAAACTGACATCAGGAACCTGGGCTGGCCACTTTTCTTTCCCAGGGAAAAGGGCCGGTCTTTGTCTCCAGGGGCTGTGGCCCTGAGTGGCCCTGAGTGGCCGGCTGCCTGCAAAATATCCGAACGGACGAGGATATGTCCCAGACCCAACCTGCCCCCACCTCAAACCTGTGCTGCCCTGAAAGTCCTAAGGGAACCCTACAAACTGACATCAGGAACCTGGGCTGGCCACTTTTCTTTCCCAGGGAAAAGGGCCGGTCTTTGTCTCCAGGGGCTGTGGCCCTGAGTGGCCGGCTGCCTGCAAAATATCCGAACGGACGAGGATATGTCCCAGACCCAACCTGCCCCCACCTCAAACCTGTGCTGCCCTGAAAGTCCTAAGGGAACCCTACAAACTGACATCAGGAACCTGGGCTGGCCACTTTTCTTTCCCAGGGAAAAGGGCCGGTCTTTGTCTCCAGGGGCTGTGGCCCTGAGTGGCCCTGAGTGGCCGGCTGCCTGCAAAATATCCGAACGGACGAGGATATGTCCCAGACCCAACCTGCCCCCACCTCAAACCTGTGCTGCCCTGAAAGTCCTAAGGGAACCCTACAAACTGACATCAGGAAGCTGGGCTGGCCACTTTTCTTTCCCAGGGAAAAGGGCCGGTCTTTGTCTCCAGGGGCTGTGGCCCTGAGTGGCCGGCTGCCTGCAAAATATCCGAACGGACGAGGATATGTCCCAGACCCAACCTGCCCCCACCTCAAACCTGTGCTGCCCTGACAGTCCTAAGGGAACCCTACAAACTGATATCAGGAACCTGGGCTGGCCACTTTTCTTTCCCAGGGAAAAGGGCCGGTCTTTGTCTCCAGGGGCTGTGGCCCTGAGTGGCCGGCTGCCTGCAAAATATCCGAACGGACGAGGATATGTCCCAGACCCAACCTGCCCCCACCTCAAACCTGTGCTGCCCTGAAAGTCCCAAGGGAACCCTACAAACTGACATCAGGAACCTGGGCTGGCCACTTTTCTTTCCCAGGGAAAAGGGCCCGTCATTGTCCCCAGGGGCTGTGGCCCTGAGTGGCCGGCTGCCTGCAAAATATCCGAACGGACGAGGATATGTCCCAGACCCAACCTGCCCCCACCTCAAACCTGTGCTGCCCTGAAAGTCCTAAGGGAACCCTACAAACTGACATCAGGAACCTGGGCTGGCCACTTTTCTTTCCCAGGGAAAAGGGCCGGTCTTTGTCTCCAGGGGCTGTGGCCCTGAGTGGCCCTGAGTGGCCGGCTGCCTGCAAAATATCCGAACGGACGAGGATATGTCCCAGACCCAACCTGCCCCCACCTCAAACCTGTGCTGCCCTGAAAGTCCTAAGGGAACCCTACAAACTGACATCAGGAAGCTGGGCTGGCCACTTTTCTTTCCCAGGGAAAAGGGCCGGTCTTTGTCTCCAGGGGCTGTGGCCCTGAGTGGCCGGCTGCCTGCAAAATATCCGAACGGACGAGGATATGTCCCAGACCCAACCTGCCCCCACCTCAAACCTGTGCTGCCCTGAAAGTCCTAAGGGAACCCTACAAACTGACATCAGGAACCTGGGCTGGCCACTTTTCTTTCCCAGGGAAAAGGGCCGGTCTTTGTCTCCAGGGGCTGTGGCCCTGAGTGGCCCTGAGTGGCCGGCTGCCTGCAAAATATCCGAACGGACGAGGATATGTCCCAGACCCAACCTGCCCCCACCTCAAACCTGTGCTGCCCTGAAAGTCCTAAGGGAACCCTACAAACTGACATCAGGAACCTGGGCTGGCCACTTTTCTTTCCCAGGGAAAAGGGCCGGTCTTTGTCTCCAGGGGCTGTGGCCCTGAGTGGCCGGCTGCCTGCAAAATATCCGAACGGACGAGGATATGTCCCAGACCCAACCTGCCCCCACCTCAAACCTGTGCTGCCCTGACAGTCCTAAGGGAACCCTACAAACTGATATCAGGAACCTGGGCTGGCCACTTTTCTTTCCCAGGGAAAAGGGCCGGTCTTTGTCTCCAGGGGCTGTGGCCCTGAGTGGCCGGCTGCCTGCAAAATATCCGAACGGACGAGGATATGTCCCAGACCCAACCTGCCCCCACCTCAAACCTGTGCTGCCCTGAAAGTCCTAAGGGAACCCTACAAACTGACATCAGGAACCTGGGCTGGCCACTTTTCTTTCCCAGGGAAAAGGGCCGGTCTTTGTCTCCAGGGGCTGTGGCCCTGAGTGGCCGGCTGCCTGCAAAATATCCGAACGGACGAGGATATGTCCCAGACCCAACCTGCCCCCACCTCAAACCTGTGCTGCCCTGAAAGTCCTAAGGGAACCCTACAAACTGACATCAGGAACCTGGGCTGGCCACTTTTCTTTCCCAGGGAAAAGGGCCGGTCTTTGTCTCCAGGGGCTGTGGCCCTGAGTGGCCGTGAGTGGCCGGCTGCCTGCAAAATATCCGAACGGACGAGGATATGTCCCAGACCCAACCTGCCCCCACCTCAAACCTGTGCTGCCCTGAAAGTCCTAAGGGAACCCTACAAACTGACATCAGGAACCTGGGCTGGCCACTTTTCTTTCCCAGGGAAAAGGGCTGGTGATTGTCCCCAGGGGCTGTGGCCCTGAGTGGCCGGCTGCCTGCAAAATATCCGAACGGACGAGGATATGTCCCAGACCCAACCTGCCCCCACCTCAAACCTGTGCTGCCCTGAAAGTCCTAAGGGAACCCTACAAACTGACATCAGGAACCTGGGCTGGCCACTTTTCTTTCCCAGGGAAAAGGGCCGGTCTTTGTCTCCAGGGCCTGTGGCCCTGAGTGGCCGTGAGTGGCCGGCTGCCTGCAAAATATCCGAACGGACGAGGATATGTCCCAGACCCAACCTGCCCCCACCTCAAACCTGTGCTGCCCTGAAAGTCCTAAGGGAACCCTACAAACTGACATCAGGAACCTGGGCTGGCCACTTTTCTTTCCCAGGGAAAAGGGCCGGTCTTTGTCTCCAGGGGCTGTGGCCCTGAGTGGCCGGCTGCCTGCAAAATATCCGAACGGACGAGGATATGTCCCAGACCCAACCTGCCCCCACCTCAAACCTGTGCTGCCCTGAAAGTCCTAAGGGAACCCTACAAACTGACATCAGGAACCTGGGCTGGCCACTTTTCTTTCCCAGGGAAAAGGGCCGGTCTTTGTCTCCAGGGGCTGTGGCCCTGAGTGGCCGTGAGTGGCCGGCTGCCTGCAAAATAGCCGAACGGACGAGGATATGTCCCAGACCCAACCTGCCCCCACCTCAAACCTGTGCTGCCCTGAAAGTCCTAAGGGAACCCTACAAACTGACATCAGGAACCTGGGCTGGCCACTTTTCTTTCCCAGGGAAAAGGGCCGGTCTTTGTCTCCAGGGGCTGTGGCCCTGAGTGGCCGTGAGTGGCCGGCTGCCTGCAAAATAGCCGAACGGACGAGGATATGTCCCAGACCCAACCTGCCCCCACCTCAAACCTGTGCTGCCCTGAAAGTCCTAAGGGAACCCTACAAACTGACATCAGGAACCTGGGCTGGCCACTTTTCTTTCCCAGGGAAAAGGGCCGGTCTTTGTCTCCAGGGGCTGTGGCCCTGAGTGGCCGTGAGTGGCCGGCTGCCTGCAAAATATCCGAACGGACGAGGATATGTCCCAGACCCAACCTGCCCCAACCTCAAACCTGTGCTGCCCTGAAAGTCCTAAGGGAACCCTTCAAACTGACATCAGGAACCTGGGCTGGCCACTTTTCTTTCCCAGGGAAAAGGGCCGGTCTTTGTCTCCAGGGGCTGTGGCCCTGAGTGGCCGGCTGCCTGCAAAATATCCGAACGGACGAGGATATGTCCCAGACCCAACCTGCCCCCACCTCAAACCTGTGCTGCCCTGAAAGTCCTAAGGGAACCCTACAAACTGACATCAGGAACCTGGGCTGGCCACTTTTCTTTCCCAGGGAAAAGGGCCGGTCTTTGTCTCCAGGGGCTGTGGCCCTGAGTGGCCGGCTGCCTGCAAAATATCCGAACGGACGAGGATATGTCCCAGACCCAACCTGCCCCCACCTCAAACCTGTGCTGCCCTGAAAGTCCTAAGGGAACCCTACAAACTGACATCAGGAACCTGGGCTGGCCACTTTTCTTTCCCAGGGAAAAGGGCCGGTCTTTGTCTCCAGGGGCTGTGGCCCTGAGTGGCCGTGAGTGGCCGGCTGCCTGCAAAATAGCCGAACGGACGAGGATATGTCCCAGACCCAACCTGCCCCCACCTCAAACCTGTGCTGCCCTGAAAGTCCTAAGGGAACCCTACAAACTGACATCAGGAACCTGGGCTGGCCACTTTTCTTTCCCAGGGAAAAGGGCCGGTCTTTGTCTCCAGGGGCTGTGGCCCTGAGTGGCCGTGAGTGGCCGGCTGCCTGCAAAATATCCGAACGGACGAGGATATGTCCCAGACCCAACCTGCCCCAACCTCAAACCTGTGCTGCCCTGAAAGTCCTAAGGGAACCCTTCAAACTGACATCAGGAAGCTGGGCTGGCCACTTTTCTTTCCCAGGGAAAAGGGCCGGTCTTTGTCTCCAGGGGCTGTGGCCCTGAGTGGCCGGCTGCCTGCAAAATATCCGAACGGACGAGGATATGTCCCAGACCCAACCTGCCCCCACCTCAAACCTGTGCTGCCCTGAAAGTCCTAAGGGAACCCTACAAACTGACATCAGGAACCTGGGCTGGCCACTTTTCTTTCCCAGGGAAAAGGGCCGGTCTTTGTCTCCAGGGGCTGTGGCCCTGAGTGGCCCTGAGTGGCCGGCTGCCTGCAAAATATCTGAACGGACGAGGATATGTCCCAGACCCAACCTGCCCCCACCTCAAACCTGTGCTGCCCTGAAAGTCCTAAGGGAACCCTACAAACTGACATCAGGAACCTGGGCTGGCCACTTTTCTTTCCCAGGGAAAAGGGCCGGTCATTGTCCCCAGGGGCTGTGGCCCTGAGTGGCCGGCTGCCTGCAAAATATCCGAACGGACGAGGATATGTCCCAGACCCAACCTGCCCCCACCTCAAACCTGTGCTGCCCTGAAAGTCCTAAGGGAACCCTACAAACTGACATCAGGAACCTGGGCTGGCCACTTTTCTTTCCCAGGGAAAAGGGCCGGTCTTTGTCTCCAGGGGCTGTGGCCCTGAGTGGCCGGCTGCCTGCAAAATATCCGAACGGACGAGGATATGTCCCAGACCCAACCTGCCCCCACCTCAAACCTGTGCTGCCCTGAAAGTCCTAAGGGAACCCTACAAACTGACATCAGGAACCTGGGCTGGCCACTTTTCTTTCCCAGGGAAAAGGGCCCGTCATTGTCCCCAGGGGCTGTGGCCCTGAGTGGCCGGCTGCCTGCAAAATATCCGAACGGACGAGGATATGTCCCAGACCCAACCTGCCCCCACCTCAAACCTGTGCTGCCCTGAAAGTCCTAGGGGAACCCTACAAACTGACATCAGGAACCTGGGCTGGCCACTTTTCTTTCCCAGGGAAAAGGGCCGGTCTTTGTCTCCAGGGGCTGTGGCCCTGAGTGGCCGTGAGTGGCCGGCTGCCTGCAAAATATCCGAACGGACGAGGATATGTCCCAGACCCAACCTGCCCCAACCTCAAACCTGTGCTGCCCTGAAAGTCCTAAGGGAACCCTTCAAACTGACATCAGGAAGCTGGGCTGGCCACTTTTCTTTCCCAGGGAAAAGGGCCGGTCTTTGTCTCCAGGGGCTGTGGCCCTGAGTGGCCGGCTGCCTGCAAAATATCCGAACGGACGAGGATATGTCCCAGACCCAACCTGCCCCCACCTCAAACCTGTGCTGCCCTGAAAGTCCTAAGGGAACCCTACAAACTGACATCAGGAACCTGGGCTGGCCACTTTTCTTTCCCAGGGAAAAGGGCCGGTCTTTGTCTCCAGGGGCTGTGGCCCTGAGTGGCCCTGAGTGGCCGGCTGCCTGCAAAATATCCGAACGGACGAGGATATGTCCCAGACCCAACCTGCCCCCACCTCAAACCTGTGCTGCCCTGAAAGTCCTAAGGGAACCCTACAAACTGACATCAGGAACCTGGGCTGGCCACTTTTCTTTCCCAGGGAAAAGGGCCGGTCATTGTCCCCAGGGGCTGTGGCCCTGAGTGGCCGGCTGCCTGCAAAATATCCGAACGGACGAGGATATGTCCCAGACCCAACCTGCCCCCACCTCAAACCTGTGCTGCCCTGAAAGTCCTAAGGGAACCCTACAAACTGACATCAGGAACCTGGGCTGGCCACTTTTCTTTCCCAGGGAAAAGGGCCGGTCTTTGTCTCCAGGGGCTGTGGCCCTGAGTGGCCGGCTGCCTGCAAAATATCCGAACGGACGAGGATATGTCCCAGACCCAACCTGCCCCCACCTCAAACCTGTGCTGCCCTGAAAGTCCTAAGGGAACCCTACAAACTGACATCAGGAACCTGGGCTGGCCACTTTTCTTTCCCAGGGAAAAGGGCCCGTCATTGTCCCCAGGGGCTGTGGCCCTGAGTGGCCGGCTGCCTGCAAAATATCCGAACGGACGAGGATATGTCCCAGACCCAACCTGCCCCCACCTCAAACCTGTGCTGCCCTGAAAGTCCTAGGGGAACCCTACAAACTGACATCAGGAACCTGGGCTGGCCACTTTTCTTTCCCAGGGAAAAGGGCCGGTCTTTGTCTCCAGGGGCTGTGGCCCTGAGTGGCCGTGAGTGGCCGGCTGCCTGCAAAATATCCGAACGGACGAGGATATGTCCCAGACCCAACCTGCCCCCACCTCAAACCTGTGCTGCCCTGAAAGTCCTAAGGGAACCCTACAAACTGACATCAGGAACCTGGGCTGGCCACTTTTCTTTCCTAGGGAAAAGGGCCGGTCTTTGTCTCCAGGGGCTGTGGCCCTGAGTGGCCGTGAGTGGCCGGCTGCCTGCAAAATATCCGAACGGACGAGGATATGTCCCAGACCCAACCTGCCCCAACCTCAAACCTGTGCTGCCCTGAAAGTCCTAAGGGAACCCTACAAACTGACATCAGGAACCTGGGCTGGCCACTTTTCTTTCCCAGGGAAAAGGGCCGGTCTTTGTCTCCAGGGGCTGTGGCCCTGAGTGGCCGGCTGCCTGCAAAATATCCGAACGGACGAGGATATGTCCCAGACCCAACCTGCCCCCACCTCAAACCTGTGCTGCCCTGAAAGTCCTAAGGGAACCCTACAAACTGACATCAGGAACCTGGGCTGGCCACTTTTCTTTCCCAGGGAAAAGGGCCGGTCTTTGTCTCCAGGGGCTGTGGCCCTGAGTGGCCCTGAGTGGCCGGCTGCCTGCAAAATATCCGAACGGACGAGGATATGTCCCAGACCCAACCTGCCCCCACCTCAAACCTGTGCTGCCCTGAAAGTCCTAAGGGAACCCTACAAACTGACATCAGGAACCTGGGCTGGCCACTTTTCTTTCCCAGGGAAAAGGGCCGGTCTTTGTCTCCAGGGGCTGTGGCCCTGAGTGGCCCTGAGTGGCCGGCTGCCTGCAAAATATCCGAACGGACGAGGATATGTCCCAGACCCAACCTGCCCCCACCTCAAACCTGTGCTGCCCTGAAAGTCCTAAGGGAACCCTACAAACTGACATCAGGAAGCTGGGCTGGCCACTTTTCTTTCCCAGGGAAAAGGGCCGGTCTTTGTCTCCAGGGGCTGTGGCCCTGAGTGGCCGGCTGCCTGCAAAATATCCGAACGGACGAGGATATGTCCCAGACCCAACCTGCCCCCACCTCAAACCTGTGCTGCCCTGACAGTCCTAAGGGAACCCTACAAACTGATATCAGGAACCTGGGCTGGCCACTTTTCTTTCCCAGGGAAAAGGGCCGGTCTTTGTCTCCAGGGGCTGTGGCCCTGAGTGGCCGGCTGCCTGCAAAATATCCGAACGGACGAGGATATGTCCCAGACCCAACCTGCCCCCACCTCAAACCTGTGCTGCCCTGAAAGTCCCAAGGGAACCCTACAAACTGACATCAGGAACCTGGGCTGGCCACTTTTCTTTCCCAGGGAAAAGGGCCCGTCATTGTCCCCAGGGGCTGTGGCCCTGAGTGGCCGGCTGCCTGCAAAATATCCGAACGGACGAGGATATGTCCCAGACCCAACCTGCCCCCACCTCAAACCTGTGCTGCCCTGAAAGTCCTAAGGGAACCCTACAAACTGACATCAGGAACCTGGGCTGGCCACTTTTCTTTCCCAGGGAAAAGGGCCGGTCTTTGTCTCCAGGGGCTGTGGCCCTGAGTGGCCGTGAGTGGCCGGCTGCCTGCAAAATATCCGAACGGACGAGGATATGTCCCAGACCCAACCTGCCCCCACCTCAAACCTGTGCTGCCCTGAAAGTCCTAAGGGAACCCTACAAACTGACATCAGGAAGCTGGGCTGGCCACTTTTCTTTCCCAGGGAAAAGGGCCGGTCTTTGTCTCCAGGGGCTGTGGCCCTGAGTGGCCGGCTGCCTGCAAAATATCCGAACGGACGAGGATATGTCCCAGACCCAACCTGCCCCCACCTCAAACCTGTGCTGCCCTGAAAGTCCTAAGGGAACCCTACAAACTGACATCAGGAACCTGGGCTGGCCACTTTTCTTTCCCAGGGAAAAGGGCCGGTCTTTGTCTCCAGGGGCTGTGGCCCTGAGTGGCCCTGAGTGGCCGGCTGCCTGCAAAATATCCGAACGGACGAGGATATGTCCCAGACCCAACCTGCCCCCACCTCAAACCTGTGCTGCCCTGAAAGTCCTAAGGGAACCCTACAAACTGACATCAGGAACCTGGGCTGGCCACTTTTCTTTCCCAGGGAAAAGGGCCGGTCTTTGTCTCCAGGGGCTGTGGCCCTGAGTGGCCGGCTGCCTGCAAAATATCCGAACGGACGAGGATATGTCCCAGACCCAACCTGCCCCCACCTCAAACCTGTGCTGCCCTGACAGTCCTAAGGGAACCCTACAAACTGATATCAGGAACCTGGGCTGGCCACTTTTCTTTCCCAGGGAAAAGGGCCGGTCTTTGTCTCCAGGGGCTGTGGCCCTGAGTGGCCGGCTGCCTGCAAAATATCCGAACGGACGAGGATATGTCCCAGACCCAACCTGCCCCCACCTCAAACCTGTGCTGCCCTGAAAGTCCTAAGGGAACCCTACAAACTGACATCAGGAACCTGGGCTGGCCACTTTTCTTTCCCAGGGAAAAGGGCCGGTCTTTGTCTCCAGGGGCTGTGGCCCTGAGTGGCCGGCTGCCTGCAAAATATCCGAACGGACGAGGATATGTCCCAGACCCAACCTGCCCCCACCTCAAACCTGTGCTGCCCTGAAAGTCCTAAGGGAACCCTACAAACTGACATCAGGAACCTGGGCTGGCCACTTTTCTTTCCCAGGGAAAAGGGCCGGTCTTTGTCTCCAGGGGCTGTGGCCCTGAGTGGCCGTGAGTGGCCGGCTGCCTGCAAAATATCCGAACGGACGAGGATATGTCCCAGACCCAACCTGCCCCCACCTCAAACCTGTGCTGCCCTGAAAGTCCTAAGGGAACCCTACAAACTGACATCAGGAACCTGGGCTGGCCACTTTTCTTTCCCAGGGAAAAGGGCTGGTGATTGTCCCCAGGGGCTGTGGCCCTGAGTGGCCGGCTGCCTGCAAAATATCCGAACGGACGAGGATATGTCCCAGACCCAACCTGCCCCCACCTCAAACCTGTGCTGCCCTGAAAGTCCTAAGGGAACCCTACAAACTGACATCAGGAACCTGGGCTGGCCACTTTTCTTTCCCAGGGAAAAGGGCCGGTCTTTGTCTCCAGGGCCTGTGGCCCTGAGTGGCCGTGAGTGGCCGGCTGCCTGCAAAATATCCGAACGGACGAGGATATGTCCCAGACCCAACCTGCCCCCACCTCAAACCTGTGCTGCCCTGAAAGTCCTAAGGGAACCCTACAAACTGACATCAGGAACCTGGGCTGGCCACTTTTCTTTCCCAGGGAAAAGGGCCGGTCTTTGTCTCCAGGGGCTGTGGCCCTGAGTGGCCGGCTGCCTGCAAAATATCCGAACGGACGAGGATATGTCCCAGACCCAACCTGCCCCCACCTCAAACCTGTGCTGCCCTGAAAGTCCTAAGGGAACCCTACAAACTGACATCAGGAACCTGGGCTGGCCACTTTTCTTTCCCAGGGAAAAGGGCCGGTCTTTGTCTCCAGGGGCTGTGGCCCTGAGTGGCCGTGAGTGGCCGGCTGCCTGCAAAATAGCCGAACGGACGAGGATATGTCCCAGACCCAACCTGCCCCCACCTCAAACCTGTGCTGCCCTGAAAGTCCTAAGGGAACCCTACAAACTGACATCAGGAACCTGGGCTGGCCACTTTTCTTTCCCAGGGAAAAGGGCCGGTCTTTGTCTCCAGGGGCTGTGGCCCTGAGTGGCCGTGAGTGGCCGGCTGCCTGCAAAATAGCCGAACGGACGAGGATATGTCCCAGACCCAACCTGCCCCCACCTCAAACCTGTGCTGCCCTGAAAGTCCTAAGGGAACCCTACAAACTGACATCAGGAACCTGGGCTGGCCACTTTTCTTTCCCAGGGAAAAGGGCCGGTCTTTGTCTCCAGGGGCTGTGGCCCTGAGTGGCCGTGAGTGGCCGGCTGCCTGCAAAATATCCGAACGGACGAGGATATGTCCCAGACCCAACCTGCCCCAACCTCAAACCTGTGCTGCCCTGAAAGTCCTAAGGGAACCCTTCAAACTGACATCAGGAACCTGGGCTGGCCACTTTTCTTTCCCAGGGAAAAGGGCCGGTCTTTGTCTCCAGGGGCTGTGGCCCTGAGTGGCCGGCTGCCTGCAAAATATCCGAACGGACGAGGATATGTCCCAGACCCAACCTGCCCCCACCTCAAACCTGTGCTGCCCTGAAAGTCCTAAGGGAACCCTACAAACTGACATCAGGAACCTGGGCTGGCCACTTTTCTTTCCCAGGGAAAAGGGCCGGTCTTTGTCTCCAGGGGCTGTGGCCCTGAGTGGCCCTGAGTGGCCGGCTGCCTGCAAAATATCCGAACGGACGAGGATATGTCCCAGACCCAACCTGCCCCCACCTCAAACCTGTGCTGCCCTGAAAGTCCTAAGGGAACCCTACAAACTGACATCAGGAACCTGGGCTGGCCACTTTTCTTTCCCAGGGAAAAGGGCCGGTCTTTGTCTCCAGGGGCTGTGGCCCTGAGTGGCCGGCTGCCTGCAAAATATCCGAACGGACGAGGATATGTCCCAGACCCAACCTGCCCCCACCTCAAACCTGTGCTGCCCTGAAAGTCCTAAGGGA